>NC_056746.1:339029527-339054828 GCF_019279795.1 Protopterus annectens
TCCCCGGAAAAAACCCCCAAAACCATTTAAGCCAAAATATATATTTTTTTACTTATTTTCCCCATTACATAACTTAACTCTCAGCAGTAACATTCACTTTAAGTTTGCCACAACTCTACCACGCAAACCAAAAATAAAAAAACGCCTATGCATGTACAGTATAAACCTTTGTATTTGGACCAAAGTCCCAGAATTTTGTGCATGGATA
This sequence comes from Protopterus annectens, assembly GCF_019279795.1. Lineage (NCBI taxonomy): Eukaryota > Metazoa > Chordata > Ceratodontiformes > Protopteridae > Protopterus > Protopterus annectens. The sequence continues at coordinate 339,029,736 of NC_056746.1, forward strand.
CTCTCTTGTACCCCAGAAATAGTCGTCGTAAGAGAAACCTGGTCAAAGGAGCGCATAAAAGTTGAAGAAATCCTCACACCAGGATACAATATTCTTAGATGAGATAGAAAAAGAAAAAGGGTGGAGTAGTTATATATCACAATACCCTGTAAATCTCTCCCCATCAAACGTATCAATCCTCATAACAGTAACACTGAAATGCTCATATCCTTGCATACAACTAAATAACAAAAACATATGTGTCTATATACTACCAAGAAGCAGTATACCTACAGTTGAAGAATTCCTTCCTTGGGTTATTCAAAATAGAAGAAGAAAACATTATACTGTGTAACTTTAATATTGACTGGCAAATGTTAAATAGCAGTAACTCACACTAATCTGGAATTTGGCCAAAGAGATTTATTACTAATCCAACAAGGTGTATAATAAATCATCGTACTCTACAACTGTTGACTGTGGTCTGAAAAACTCCTCAAATAATATCCGTACCGAGGGCCATCTCCTCCCAGACTCTTGCAATGATCACATTCCAACTTTTGTGACAAGGAATCACATCAGTATACAAAGCAACACTGGTATAATAATGCAAGAAACCTATCAAAATTTAACTATGATATGTTGGCTACAGCCCTAAAAGTAGTCAAGTACGACACTTTATTACCCCCCCCCCCCACACTACTTGGCAAAGTGGTCTCACTGTTCAGTGCAACCTTCCTAAGTATACTAAACTCTCTTTCCCCCATCAGAATCAAACCTATCAAGACCACACCAGCCCCTTGGTTATCCACCAAAAAAAAAAAAACTAATGAAAGAGAGCATGGGAGGTTTGGCAGTGTGATAAAACTGAAACAAAAAACTTCTAAGCTGCTAAAAACAAAACAAAATACAGTACCAAACAAGGAAAGAAATTGTATATTTCACTCTTCAAAAGTCAAACCAAAACAATCCTGAACTGTTTTTGTCTTCTATAAACAGCCCTCTGCACACAGGCCAAGGTACCCAACTTGCACCCAGCCATCTCTCTAACTCAAAGCCTAGCCAACTAGTTTAACTCCTTCATTTAAACTGTCACCTCCCTACTTGGTGTCAACCCCATTGTGCAAACTGCAGACATAACCGTATCCCATACAAACTTGAACCAACTTTTCTCCTTTCATCCAGTACCCTCAGCTGCAGTCAGAAAACTACTCAAAACTAAAGCTCACATCCTTGGCTCCTACCAGCTGAATATATCAATATACCTGCAGATTCTCTTGGATATCCATTGTACATCTTAATTGCTTCATCAAAGATCACAGTTTCCCTGCACTTTGGAAGCAATCCTATATCATTCCACTGCATAAAAGTGGTATGTCCACCAAACTGACAAGCAGATTAGACACATTGTCATCCTGTCCCCATATTTAAGAGTAGAAAAAATTTGTACAAGACCAACTTCTAAAATAGGTTACTAACAACCTACTTTCTCACACACAGCACAGATTCTGCCCTCACCACAGTACCACCACAGTCCTTTTAAACTTTATAACAGAATTAACAAAAACTGAAACTTAGGCAGTCTGATCCTAACCATATTTCTGGATCTTTCAAAAACTTTCACTATGGTCTTCCATGTTAAACTCTTACAAAATTATCTTTCTGGGACTAAGCTGCCAGTCTTTCACCTGGCTTAATAGCCATCTTACTAATTGGTCTCAAGCTGTAAAATTTCGGAACACTTTCTGTACTTGTCAGTCTCTTTCAGAGTAGCCCAAGTGTCCATACTTGGATCTATACTGTAATATATTCATTAGTCTTCACACAGTCAGAAATCATTCCGCCACTGTCCATTATGGAGATGACTGCTCTTATCTGCACTGCCAATAACCTGAGCCAACTACAAAACAAGCCAAGAATCCCTCGCATCCATTGAAACATGGCTGTCCAACACACAACTATTCCTAAATCCCTAAAAACAAATCTCATACTATTCGCACTTAAATAACTCTACAATCAGACAATTAACTTTATCATAACTTCATCTAATAATGCAAAACTAGAACAGGTATTTCATACTAAACTGTTGGGAGTTATCTTAAACAACAATCTAAAGTTTGACTATCATATTAAAATAAAAAAAATGTAGAAAAAGAAAACAAAAAATTAGGCAGGTTTTACGGTATTTCCCCTTGCCTAACTTCACTCCTCACCAAATATACTTTTTACTTCCAGCTCTTATCTATGTTGAACCAATACTTGTAAACCTACAGACCTCTCAACTTATCCTTGTGGAACAGTGCTATAATAAAATTGCTAAATTTACAACAAGCCTGCCTTTAACACCCATCATTGGCTTGTGCTGCAAAAACTATCCTGTCTAGAACTTACCCACTTCCCAACCTTCCCGCAGTTAGTCATCACACACAAACTTGTTTGCAAACTAAACCCAAACTCTGCATTAGCCAGTGTCCTCCAGATTTATTTCTCACAAATGATCTCTCTGTTGTGAAAACAAAATGCTGTTCCTTGCAACTCATGTAAACATCCATGCAGGATAGTCTGTAAATTCCTCACATGTTGCCAGACCGTGGAACAGCCTTCCCCCTCCAGCTCACAAAAATAAAACAAACTTACTTAAAGGAGCATGTACACATAAAACAAAAAAGAAAGTGTCAAAACCCTGAGTAATCCACAAACTGGGAGGAAGGAGACCAAAAGAACTGTTTATTCACAGACTAAGCGCTTTCACTCTATCTCCATAGGGCATCATCAGAGTGAATGAACACAAAAAACTCTACATTTATACAACTCTAAAATACAACACGCCCACTACTAATTTTAAAATGCTGTGCCGATTAATTCTTAAAGTAATATAGTTACAAACAATCTAACACATTAATAAATGTACTATAATATTAAATAACTGGATGACTAAATAAATATATATATAAAACCATGCACAAATTAATATAAATATACATAAATATGTGCAAATCCTGCTATAAATAAATAAGTTAAGTTAAAAAACTTGACTAACAGAAGTGTACCAATGAAACATATATGTATTTTAAACCTGCATATGTGACATTACAAAAAAGGGGGGAGGGGAATGTTGTTATAAAAGAGATATTATTTCTAGTGGACACCTTAAACCTGCAATGCTCTTAACTTCAGTACAGAACTTAATGATATATTGTCATTAATACCTGGAGATATAGTGGCATTTGTCCTCAATTGTCATTCTAACTCCAAATTCTCTAGGTATAGATTAACATCACCTTCTCTAAAATGGTCAGCAATTCTGTCAGTAATAAATAACAAGAATTTATTGAAACCCTCACATTTCACTGAATGATTATAAGGTGCACATTTCTTCTTACTTGTCCCTTACATGCTCTAATATTCTTTCTTTCAATTTTCTAGTGGTTTTACCCACATAGAATGCTGAACAGGTGAAACATGTAGCTATGTAGATCACCATCCTAGTATTACAATTGCCTGGACTAGGTATCGAACCTTGGTGCCCCTCATGACATATGGCCCTGTGTTAATAAACTTACATGCCTTACACATGTTGCACTTAGACATCCTAGATACTACCTTTTCTTGTTACATGTTTTTTCAAATAGATTCTTAATTTTGGCACCTCTAGAAAAAGTCACTTTAGGGGCCAATCCTAACATATTTTTAATGTCAGGACTTTAAAATCTGGTTCCATGAATTGTTGACCATAGTCCGTATTTGTATAGCTTCATAATTAAAAGGCAATACTAAAGATGTATCATAATCTAACACCTTTAATTTTGTGAGTGTAGTCCCTGTGTTGGTATGCAAGATAGGTAAGAATGTTTCCTTTCTTTTTCTAAGTACTTCATTCCTAATTTTAATCAGTAACTTGTTTGGGTAACCTCTTTCTTGAAACATACCTACAACAGTATACTTTTCCTGTTCAAAATCACCTTCACTACTTGTCAGTCTTGAAATCCTAAACATTTGGCCCTTTACTACACTCTTTTTTTGATGGTTGAGGTGACAACTGTTGTAATGTAGGAGAGAATTAGAGTATGTTTTCTTTCTATGCACTCTAGAAATTAATTTCTTATCATTTTTATCCCAAATTAGTGTAATGTCAAGAAGATCAATGCTCTCATTGCCAATCTTATATGTAAAGTTCAAAAATGACGTTGTAGAATTTAAATAACTAATAAATTCTTCAAGCTCACCTACTGAACCTTGCCATAAGATCAGTATGTCATCAAGGAATCTTAACCAAGTAATAACTGTGCCATACAAGTTGTGTTCAAAAACACAGTTTTCCTCCCACTTAGCTAATACCAGGTTAGCATATATGGGCGTACATTTAGCCCCCATAGCTACACCCATTGTTTGATAGAAAACTTCACCTTCAAATAGTAGGAAATTATTCAATAAAACACAAAAAAGAGTTGAAACCAAAACCAAGTCCCAGGAAAGCACGGACACTGTAGTTGGCTTTCATTCACTGTAATAACTGTGAACTTCCTCAGAAAAACATCCATCTACCCTCACAAACACACTTAAATAATTAATTAACTAGTCACATGACTAATTAAGCTTCAAACATCACTAACTTTAGATAAAAAAAATACTTTATACACATACTAATACATATTTAAATAAAATATATACTAATACATATTTAAATAAAATATATACTAATACATATGTATAAAATAATTTGCATATATTGTAAAAACCTTTTATGTTCATAATGTCATTAAGACCTGGTGCACATTCAGCACCTAAACGTATTTGCCATAGACATTCTTTACATTCCAACCACGTCTTATAACCCCCTGAAAACGTATCTGAACTAACACTATCCAACACAGAGAAAACAAATTTTTTAAAATTGTTGCAAACAACAGCATGTCTAGCCAAGGCATTGTTTTGTTCTCCTTTTCTTATAGCTAATAAATGTTCATAAATCCATCTTTTCAGACACCTAGTGGTTTTTCCACTGTAATAACATGGACATGAGAGGCACTGTGCCACATAAACTACCATTTCACTATTACATGTGTAATAACCATTTGTCCAGAAAATTTTTTTATTATGACTGAGAAAAAAAAACTGAAGATGTGATGTTCATCGTGTTTCACTGTTGCAGTCATTACACTTGGGTTATCCTGCTGGCAGGCTACCCGCAGTCGACCTGAATTCTAAAGTCTAGGTCTGGCGTTGGTTGCTATCGCCTCTTCCCTGACGTTAGTGCACCAGGGGTATAAAAGATGCAGCCAACGTCATTTTCTTCAGTCTTTCTTGCCACGTGGTACCCAAAGTGAAAGCAGTTCGCAAGTGCCGGTCGGCTGACTCCTGAGATTTTCAAAAACTAATTTCAGATCCAAAGTCTTCATTAAAGCTAAGTACCCCGTTGGGGAAACTTTTTTCTTGCTCCAGTCCGATGTCAGAAACCGTTAACAATTGTATTTCTTGTGGGAAGCAAATACCTCATAAGGATTTTCATTCTTGCTGTATTCCTTGCCTAGGCCCTGATCACAATGTTGCTAGCTGTCGGTTTTGTGCTAGATTTAACCAATGCACTATTAAGCATCGGTACGATTTTGCCTTTCATTACTTTGGCCGAAGATTCAATTATATAATGCCGTTGGAACAACCGACGACCGGAGTTTGTAAAAAAACGCAAGGAAAAAGAAAAGGACAGGCATCCGAGGTCCAAAACAGACGATGAGGCTTCCGCTAAGCCAGTCGCCAGTTCGCTGGTTCTCAGTGAGGTGATTTAGCAGCCCCGGGCGCCCCTACCTCAGAGCCACAGGCCGCTGACGACTCCCACGTGGAGCCAGCTAGGCCTCTGGATACTCAAGGTATTGGACACTCGGAAATTATTCCCTCAGATGGGTCCGGAGCCGCTGAGCAGACATCAGTTTCTGAGGGTGTTTTCAGACCTACACAGTTGTATGTAAAGCCTACTACAGCTTCCAAAGCAAAGACTAAAGCAGTTCTAAAGACAAAGAAACAAGTACAGCATTCTCCTGGACAGAATACCATGCCTAAAAAACAGATACTCAAAATGGCCGAAGACCTAATTACTTTGATCAGGGGTTCCCATTCTCCTCCTGACAAGAGGCCTAGGTAAGATACAGAGTATGAATCTTCAGATCAGGTTTCCATTTCCTCTGACTACTCTTCTGAACAGGAATACTCTCTTCCTCCTTATGAGGATTCTGATGCTGAAGAATCTATCCCTTCAGCCTCACCGCCTGAGGATTACTCTTTTGGGGAAACCCTGCATACCATGAGGGAGCACTTCCACTGGGAGAGCCAAGACTACTCAGAATCTAAGCAGAGGCTTAGAGATTTTCTTTTACTACCTCAGCACAGGCCATTGGCTATTCCTCCTGTGTTAGTCATGGTGGATGATGTATTTTCAGAGTCCGGACTTTCTCCTGACTCTTTACCTCTTGCCCCTGTTAAACCAGACAGATACTACAGGGTTCCAGATTCACATAAATTTCTTTATAAAAACCCTGCTGCTGACCCAGAAACTATTTCCCAGGGTCCCAAAGGGGTCAAGGCTTCTACTGCAAAAAACCCTATCCTCTCAGATAGAGATTCAAGGGCACTAGACAGATGGGGAAAAAAGGTTTATACTTCTGCTACTTTGGCTGTGAGGGCTTTAAATTGTCAATTTTATATGCTTAAATATCAGCAATACTTAATGTCACTGCTAAAACAGAAAATGTTGTCAAATTCTGATTGTGCAGAAAATAAGGAAATGCAGGATTTATTGCATGCAACAGAACAAGTGGGAAAGCATACATTGCAATGTGGTTTTGATTCTCTGGAGGCCTCTTGCAGGGCTGCAGTTACAGGTTCTGTCATTAGAAGGCATGCTTAGTTAAAGGAACAGAATCTGCCTGATCATGTTAAAGCAAAGTTATAAGATGCTCCATTACAGCATGATACTTTATTTGGTGTTGAAGCAGAGGAGGTGTTGAAGAAAATGGAGGACCAAGCAAAATCTATGCAAACAGTAAAGGATTTCTTACAGGTACAACCACCCAGATTTAGCAGGAACTGGCCTACAAAGAATTGGTCCTTTCCAGTGTCAGACATGCCACAAAGAGGCAGATACAGACGCCCCAGAGGCAGATCCCAGCCCCAGGGCTCATACTTACCTCCAAAAGCAGAGAAGACAAATCACAGCCATACAGGAAACCGTCCCAGTGACTTTCATCTGTCAGCACCAAGCACTTATCTTTTGGCAGCCCCCTTTGGGGGAAAACTAGCACTTTTTTCTCAAAATTGGCACATGATCACCCAGGACAAATGGGTCTTGAATATAGTGTCCCAGGGCTACAGGTTCCACTTTCACACCCTGCCAAGGGCAAAAGGTATGCCAGACCTGCCACACAATCAATGGGCAGAGGCACAAAAACAAGTTTCATCCCTCATGGACATGAGGGCCATTCAGCAAGTATCACAGCAAGAGCAGGGACAAGGATTTTACTCAAGACTTTTTTTGGTACCCAGAAAAGACGAAGCCTGGAGACCAGTACTGGACCTGTCTATTTTAAATACATTTCTGGACATTCCAAAATTCAAAATGTTGACTCTGCAGCAACTTCTGCCCATGCTGGGCAAGAAGGCCATGTATGGCTTGTAACTTTGGACCTAAAAGAGGCATACCTGCATATTCCAATCAGACACTCTTGCAGAACATTCCTCAAATTCACAGCTGGCTCAATGCACTACCAATTCTCTGCACTACCCTTTGGCTTATCTACTGCGCCCAGGGTCTTCACAAAATGCCTGGCACCAGTTATTGCATTTTGCAGACAGAGGAATTCAAATATATCCTTACTTGGACGACTGCCTTATTCAAGCAGAGAACAAGGACATTCTACTAAGGCATCTGGCGTTAGTAAAAAGATTACTAATTTGCCTAGGATGCACAGTAAATGAAAAGAAATAAAAACTAGTACCCTTTCAAGAGATAATATTCCTGGGTGCAAGCTTAAATACAATTGCCCAGATGGCTTATCTCACGCCAGACAAACAAAGGCAACTGACTTCTTACTTCAAAATGTTGGCAACAAAGACCCAGTTATCTGCAAGAAAAATTCTGCAGGCTTTGGGCTTCATGGCTTCCTGCATTCTGCTAATTCCATATGCCAGACTGCATATGAGGAAACTACAGTGGTATCTAAAAAGTGTTGTGACTCAACATTGTCACAGCCTGGAAACATTAATTACCCTCATTCCTTGCCTGCAACAGGAGTTTCGATGGTGGGCACAGGCCTGTCACCACAACAAGGGACAGCCATTCACCCTACCCACAGCCAGGCAGTCAATAACAGATGCTTCAGATTATTCCTGGGGGGCCCACATGGCAGGAAAATGTATTCAGGACACATGGCCCACAAGCCAAAGGCATCTTCATATCAATCAAAAAGAGATGCTAGCTGTTCAGAATGCCCTAACAGCTTTCAAGGATCTTCTCCATCCAGGACAACTACTGATAAGGACGGACAATACTACAGTCATGTGGTACATAAACAAGCAGGGAGGCACTTATTCCTACCCCCTCTACAGACAAGCAATGACTTTGTGGGACACAGCATTGACTTATCAAGTACACCTGCAAGCACAATTCCTGCCAGGAAAGAAAAATACTCTGGCAGATGAACTAAGCAGAAACCTCACGGATCCCCACGAGTGGAAACTGGATCCACAAGTCTTCAGCATGATAATAAAGAAATGGGGATGCCCAGACATAGATCTATTTGCCTCCCCTCACAACTGCCAACTACAGAGATTTTGCACAAGGACATATCACAAGCAAGCATGGAAAGTGGATGCTCTATCATTCAGCTGGAAAACCCTAACAGTATATGCCTTTACTCCTCTGCCTGTCCTCCCCAAGGTACTCCTAAATGTCAGACAAGAGAAGCCAAAAATGATTCTGATTGCTCCGGACTGGCCTCGCCAGCACTGGTATTCCATCCTAAAGAGCTTGTCTCAAGGCCCAGCCTGGACATTGCCTCTAATTCCTCATTTACTGACCCAACGAAACAATAAGATCCTGCACAGCCAACTCAGAACTCTAAATCTGGCAGCATGGCGGATAATGTAGCCATTCAGAACACACCTCTCTCTAAAGCAGTGATGGATGTAATTTTGGAGGCCAGGAGGCCCAGTACCAGAAAATCTTATTCAGAAAAATGGAAAAGATTCTGTGCTTGGAACCAGGCACAAGGAATTGACACATTTGTACCAAATATTCCTCGGAGTTTACAATACCTAACTGAGATGCTGGACAAAGGCCTATCCTTTTCATCAATTAAAATCCATGCCTCTGCCATTTCAGCTCATTACAATACGGAACCACCGATTTTTTTTCACATCCGTTGCTAAGGTAGTACCTCAGAGGGGCCAAAAACATAAGACCTCCAAGGGGAGCACAAACACCTGCATGGGACCTCAATTATGTAAAACTCACACTGCCGCCTTTTGAGCCAGCCAATACAACTGAAATAAAGTTCTTATCTTGGAAAACAGCTCTGCTCCTAGCAATAACCTCTGCAAGACAAGTCTCAGAGTTACAGGCACTCATGGCTGTGGAACCTTTTATCATTTTCCATCCAGACAGGGTTTCTCTGAGGACAAACCCAACACTTATGCCTAAGGTAAACTCCAAGTGTGGCCCTTAACCAAACCATTAATTTGCCTACCTTCTATCCAAACCCACAGAATAAGAGTGAGAGACTCCTGCATTCTTTGGACCTGCACAGACCGCTACGCTTCTACTTGGACAGAACTAAAGCTTTCAGAAAGACTGAGCAACTCTTAGTGGCATATGCTGCAGAATCGCAAGGAAAGGCTATCTCAAACCAGACTATTTCAAAATGGATAGGCCACTGCATTCGTTTCTGCTATTCACAACATGGCAAATCAGTGCCTAAGGGCATTAGGCCTCACTCAACCAGAGCAGCAGCCACTTCAGCAGCCTTCCTCAGAGGAGTACCAACTAAAGACGTTTTAGAGGCTGCAACTTGGAGTTCAGTGCACACTCTTACCAGGCACTACCACTTACCCCTCTACTCTAAATCCAGAGCAGGCTTTGCCACTGCAGTTCTGCAGGGCCTTTTAGCTTCTCCTAATCCTATTTAGACCCAGCCAACCTCAGCTTTGGGATTCAACCCAAGTGTAATGACTGCAACAGTGAAACACTATGAACATAGTACAGTTGTGTACCTACCATAAATGTAGATGTTAGAGTGTGTTCACTGTTGCAGTCCAGGTTACCCACCCACCATCCCCCTTTTTTCTTTGCTGGGAATTATCTGTACTTCTCTATCCTATACAACCTATGTGGTGTATTTGCTTGTAGATGAAGGAAATGTTTATTTTTGTGCATGCATACTTTATTGGCATATTTTTCAGCCTACCTATTTGGGGGCACCTGACATCTGGGGCAAGAAAAATTGAAGAAAATGGCGTCAGCTGCATCTTTTATACCCCTGGTGCACTGACTTCAGAAGAGGCGACAGCCATCGATGCCGGACCTAGACTTTGGAATTCAGGCCGACTGCAACAGTGAATACACTCGAACATCTACATTTATTTTTATTTTTTATTTTATTTTACATTTGTTGACCGGGCTAGTCTAGTTGGATATATGTCCATTTTCAGTAGAGGCCCGGGGAGAAAAGCTCCACACACAAAAAAAAGCACAATAGAACAAAGTAGACATATTTGTAAAAAATGACAAAAATAGAAAAATGTCCAAAAAGGACAGGTTACATAAAAACTACAGTAGGCAAAGAAAAATACATAGTCAGTTACAGAACATTATAATTATAGGATAAAGGCTGTTTATAAATAGCATCAAAAAGAAAATAAATAAAGAGTACAAGAGACAGGGAAAGTGAGGAGTAGTGGAGAAATATAGGAAATAAAGAAGAAGCAGTAAACAGTAAAGAAAGTAAGGAGAAAAAGAAATGACAAGGAGAGGAGAGGAGAGAGCTGAGAGAAGCTGGTAGAGCAAAAGAAGCCAAGCATTGGGCAAAAGGTAGCCTAGGAGGTAGCTTAATTGGTAAGTTGAAAGTAAAAGGAGTGGAAGAAGTAGAGGTAAAGTAAAAGGGTAGAGAAGAATGTCAGTCTGGTGTACTACAGGAACAGAGCCAGTGATTTTGGAAGTATAGCTTGAGTTTTTGTTTGAAAAGAGGAAAAGATGTGATCAGAGTTCTATCACTAGGTAACAGATTCCATCTTCTACCAATAGTATTAGTGAATAAAGAGTCGCCGGCATAGTTGTTGGACTTTATTGATCTGGTCAAGAGTTTACAAGAGGAACGAAGGGAGTTAAGATTATTGTAAGGGATTAAAAGTTGTGAGAGTATAGGGGTATTGTCAGGTTCGTACAGTATTTTGTGGGCAATAGTGAATTGTGAGATTATAAGATACTTTTGTAGTTCTAGCCAGCCTAAAAATTTCAAATTAAGACAGTGATGGGTTCTATAGGATTTATGGTAGGTACACAACTGTACTTTACTAATATACCTACATTGTCTGCAATTATTACACGCATAGCTACCTTTTTTTGTATTCCCTTCGTGTTGGTATTACTCCTATCATTTGATCCTTGTTCTAATAAACCTTTCATATTTATTACTTTCTTAAACGTAAAAGATGGTCATAAACCAATGATCTTAAACAAATCAGAATTTCCTAAAAGAATCTTCCAATTTTCTGTAATAATGTTCTTTATATACCACATCTCATTGGTTATTGGTAGTAAAAGCTAAAAGCTGTCTTTTCACATTGTGCATTCCCTGTTTGCCAAATAGGGTATCTCCAAAAAGCACCAAGCCTTCATCGTGCGGTATAGAGGTGAATAAATTTGTGATCTCAACTAGAGCTGTAGGGACTGAAAATCTTCCACACACAAGTTTCTTACACTGTTTTGTTTTTGGACCCACTACACTTGTTTAGTGGGTTCTTTTGGGACTTCGGGGATACCATGGAGATTACTTGTTTTTTTATAGTTTTCACCTACAGACAACAATTATTTTTACTTATGTTTCACCTTTCTCTCTGCAACCATCTACTACCATGTCTAACAATTTCCCTTTATTTCTCCTTTTAGGATTCCTACTACAATTGGGAACTTTTCTTACTCCATATCTCAAACCCACCTCTTAACCTCCTCTAGCTAAGCCTAAACACAATTTACACTTGGCAATTCCCTCAAATTAATATTACAACTATGCTGTAGATATCCTGAACTACAAGTTTAATATCTGTATTACCTTAGCTACTTCTTCATTTACTCTTAACTTATTTTTTTTAATATATTCTGTTTAAAATACTGTCTGCTTCTTAAGTATATTGTAATGTATTGCCAAACAGTGTTACTGTATCAGTGCTGTACTTGTGTATAAAATAAGAGCTTTTGTCCCCAGGCCTCTGCTGAAAGGAATCATTGTATTGACCCAGTCAGGCTGTCCTGGTCAACATATGCAAATTAAATAAATAAATGTAGTTGTACTGCAGAGCTGCTGTGAGTGGGCTAAAGCTAAAAAGGGTTGGCATAATGGATAAGGTATTTACCTTACAAAACACTAGGTGCAGGGTTATATTCTCACATTGGATAATTGGCTTGGCTTAAAATGGCCCGCAAGAGCAGTTAGCCTTACAGTGACCTATTAATCTAAGTTACCAAGGAAACCATGTAATCTTCCTGATTGCTACACATTGTGTAATATATGGAGTTTGTATTTTAAATAAGCTAATGCCTAACTGTAGCATGTTGTACTTCAAGTGGTACACTACTTCCCAGAAATGGTCAGAGTAAATATATGATGGGTGGTAATATTCTGGAGTGCCTACTTATTGAACATTGTGATGAGTAGCCAAATAATACATGGTAAACAGTAGTTTGTAACACTTTGACACTTGAGTGTATTGCTTTGCACCCACCTTCAGCCCTGGGCATTAGAGTTGGGGGGTTCATGGCCTGAGGAGCTAAGGGACGGGAAGGCTTTTGCTACTCTTAGTTGATATGGATAATGTCTCTTGATGAAAGATTAATTCTACGTATGTAGATCAGAGTGCACGTGATGTATGTGCTGTATCTTTAATAAGCTTTTAAGGCTGTAGATGCACATATAAATTCCAGATACATGCAATCCCGAGTGCCATTTTGAAAGAGCAGCCAGAGAGTCGGCATGCATGATCGCAGTTTGTTTGTATACAAGTTACTTAATTTGAAGTCCGTAAACTTCTATAGTGATGTATTTGTATAAAATAAAGCTGCTTGAACAGAATCCATGAAGACCAAAGACTCTTCTGTTGTGTCCTAGATAGGAGAGTGACATGCTGTCAGAACTGGGATCACAGAGAATAATATTCAGAGCCATGAGGTGCAGAGGCGAGAGTGAAGGTAAAACTAAGAGAAAAGAACACAAAGTGCTGGAAAAGAATCAAAGTTAATAAGAAATGGCACAAACTGTTTATATGATAGAAAAGATAAAAAGGGGCATTACAAGGGCACAAACTGCATTTATTAATCAAGCAGAAGGCATGAAAAGTTTAAAGAAAATGTTTAAAATAAAGGTATTTGATGAAATAATTAACTATAAAACAAAAATGAGCATGTTTAAAGCAAAAATGACCGTGTTTAAAGCAAAACAAGCACAAGAAAAGTACACTGGGCATGAAAAGGGATTAAAGGAGCAAAATGAATATAATGAGGACAAAAAGGGCACATTAAGCAAAAATAAAGCGAGGTTACTGCATATATTTTAGCAAAGTGGTGTGTTTTGGCATTACGACTACTTCATATTGCATCAAGAGCATAACTAAAGTTATTCGAAGCATCTCAATGTGTAAACATGCTTAGTGTGCTTATTACTGTGCATATATTTTAAAGTTTATTGTGTGCAAAGTGCAACTGTTTCATGAAATACAAAGTATAGCTATTACGAAAAGTTTCTTGTGGAGGGTGTGACGACCGTGCCCTGGCCCAGCAATCAAGGAGCCTCAGTCCTCACCACTAACACCAGGGAAGTCGTCTCCTAGAAGAGGAAAGGTTAACTAATACACACAGTGAAGTACAATTTCCCTTAAGTGCACACAGAGATCACAGTCAGTCTGGGGCTGGCTGCTCCCTTGCTCACCAGGTCCCCAATAAGACTCCCCACTGGCACAGCTATGTAGGGTCCAGGTCTCAGCATAACTGGGCATGCTAGAACCTCCAGTACCCTCTCTGTCCAACCAGTGCTTCCTGTCCCTGCCAAGTAGCTGACACAGACACAGACACAGACACAGACACAGACACAGACACAGACACAGACACAGACACAGACACAGACACAGACACAGACACAGACACAGACACAGACACAGACACAGACACAGACACAGACACAGACACAGACACACACTTTGAGACAAGTATTTACACAACCTCACAGACTCTCCTGGGAAAGGCTGAAACAAATTCTCCAGCTGTGCCCCTTTACGCAGACTATACGGTAATAATTATTGCCACCACCCAGTTAATATCACCTACTAAAAGGCCCTTCAAAGGGTGTCCAATTATTACTGTGCAATATTATTATCCAATGGTAATGTGACTATACAGTCTAAGGGGCTTATCAGAGTGGCCTATTACAATAAACTCTATATAAATATGTAATGCACTGTAGAGCTTATCTCTACACAAATCAGCCACAGGTAAAAGGTTTTAAAATATTTAATAATAAATAATTAAAACACAAGACAAAACTACTACACCACAGAGATATCTAAGAGTTCAGAGATCAAACGGAAACTTAATACAGTAGGACAGGTCTGATTTCAAAGAAAAATACCTAATTAATCTTTGCTAGCTTTAACTATTCCTACAAGAAATCACAGTGCTAAAAACTTACATGTGAGCATAAGCAGAGTGCTGGTAAGTTGGATATCAAGATCAAAATGCTCTCTATCTCTCTCTGAGACACAGTTGATAAAACATCACTAACAAACATGTCTCTGGGTCCTCCCCAGATTACATCATTTTTGACTCTTTGATTTTCCCAGTATTCATATTGCGTCATCTTGACACCTGCTCTGAGTTCCCAGGCTAATAGAAACTCCATTTACATTATTTAGCAAGCTAACACCTGCACAGGAGAATACAACAATAAAAGGCATTTTGCATATACACTCTAGCAGAAACCAAAGCAATAAAGCACCTTCTACATGTACACTCTAACAATTATTCCTTAAGTTAAGACAATAGGAAGAATATGTTCAGCTATCCGCTCTGGCACCATTTTTTAGATAATTATACTTTCCAAAGACATTTGAAATGCTTGACTTGGTTTTCCTTACAGCAGATGGCAATGTTGCAACCATCTTGAAGTTCACATTTTAAAGTGTTTTCTCTCATTTAAAAACACAAGCCTGTAGTTTACATTTATTAATACAAATTGTATAATTATATATCAAATTCTATTTGCCTAGGCTGGCAGCCTTCGCCCCTCTCTCCCCAATCATCATACAGGGTATGTTTATTCGCAAAGTGCCACCATTACAGAGTGCTTCTTGTACTGTAAAGAGTTGCCTAGCAAGGTACTGCCATTTTGGGGCATTTCAGTGTGCTGTATGCAGTTATTCGCAAAATGCAATTACTTCGAAGTGTTGAGTTTTGGGCAAGAAATGTCCAGTTTATTCGCATTTGCAGTTATTTGATACATTTCTTACCCTGATAAGAGGGGATTTCTTGCAAAAGACATCATTACAAGTGTATTACAGTGCCTGAGAGTTATTCATTCGCATCGTAACATGGTTGAAATGCTTCTTAAAATGATGACAAAATGACTTGAGCAAAATGGTGATAAATGGCTTCAGCATTTAACCTTTCAAAAATGTATTGTAAAAGTGTACAGTGCCAGAGTAGTTTATTTCTCAAAGTCCAGTTATTCAAAGGTACTAAGAGTTTGTCCATTAGCATCATTTTGAAAAGCCTAAAAGGTATAAATTCAAAAGCCAAAGGCATTGGCCAAAGTTACAAATACTGGCATAAGTTTATGGCAGATGTGTGTATGTTTGTGCTTATTTGCAAAACCCTTCACTGGTATATGTTAATATGGCAGATTGATTTCAAAAGCCCTTACCAATTGTATTTGATTAGAATATTGCAGAGAGTTGGAGAATGTTTTGAGAAAGAGTACAATTTTTTTTATACTAGCAGCTTATGCAGATAGAGATGCAGGCACCAAGGCATTCATTATGCTAAACCTAGCTGGGTCACAGGCCATAGAGTGTTCATTTGTGTATGCACTAGCAGTATATAAAGTTGAAGATGAAAATCGTTGTATTGTTGTACAGGCTGAATCAAGGGAAGACCCGAGTGTTTGAAGTGCACGTTCAGAGAAATGTATAACCCCCAGGCAAGTATTACATTAGAGAGGCATTTGTTTTACACAAGAGATCAGACGTGTCAGTTTGGTGACTTGAAAGATGAGCTGATAAAGGACAGGCTTGTGTGTAGTATTAATATTGGTGCTATGAGAAAGTTTACTTTGTGACAGTGATTTAACATTGAGCAAAGCCATAGAGATTTGTCAGTTCCATGAGGTGACAGAAAAACACACAAGTATGCTTGAGAGTGACAAGAATATGGTTTCTATTGTCTCCAGAGCAAATGTAGATAGTACGCAACACATGGCAAAACAGCAGGCCCAAGCAAGTGGCAGCTACAGGGTTTCCAATGAAGGTGCTTGGCTTTTCAGAAAGTCCTAAGACGGGAGCCTGTTCCAGCTCAAGCTCAGTGCAGTACAAGCATGAATCAGCAAACCCCAAATCTAGCTTTATTAACTGTCGCAATTGTGAAGCAAATCATGAGTCTAAGAGAGTGAAGTGCTTAGCATTTTGTCAGCATTGTTACAAGTGTAAAAAATGGAACCATTTCCAAAAGTTTTGCAAATCAAGTAAGCCTCCCACAGTTCTAAAGAAAGGTCGCACAAAAAAGTAAGTTGATCAAATAGAGCTGAAGCAGTCAGCTTTGTATGTTGATGGTGTATCAGTGCTTGGTGAAAGAGCTGATACAATGAATTTTTTAGCAAGAAGAGAGGTGTTTGGTACTGTCCAGCTTAATGGAAAATCCACAGAGCTTAAAGTAGACACTGGTTCAAAGTGTAATGTTAGCTCTCACTTGAGCAAATGTGTCTGGTGATATATCGAACAACTCAATGTAGCCAGTAGTGTGAAACTTGTTGCTTATGGAGGTGCAGAAATTCAAACCAAAGGCTCAGTGATGCTTTCATGTTGTTTGGCCAAGAGCTTTTACTACTAGTTATTCTATGTAGTCCAAAGATCAGTACATTCTTTATTGGGTCTTAAAGATCGTTTAAGGATGAATCTGCTTTCTTTTTCCAAAGAAGTTCATCACATAAGTGCATTTCTGAGTTCTAATTTTTCTGAAGCCATTTTCTCAGAGTATGCTGGTGTTTTCGATGACAAGTTCGGCAAACATCCAGTTGTATATTCCATAAAGTTAGACCCAGAGGTTACTCCAGTAGTCAGACCAGCAAGAAGAGTTCCAATAGCTATGCAGGCTAAAGTTAAACCTCATCTGGATAAAATGGTGCAGCAAGGTGTGATTTGTCCAGTCACAGAACCAACTGAATAGGAGTTGTCCATGGTACTTGCTCACAAAAAAGGCTCAGACAAAATCAGAATATGTATTGATCCATGAGATCTGAACAAAGCATTAGAGAGACCATATCATCCAATGTGCACACTCGAAGTTGCAGCTCTTATCCCGAATGCTACTATATTTTCTGTCTTGGATGAAAGGGTTAATTTTGGCAAGTGATGCTTGATCTCAAATTCTCATTTCTAACTACTTTTGGTACTCCCATTTGGCAGATACAGATTCCTAAGGATGCCATTTAGAATAAATTCTGCAAGTGAAGTCTTTTGGTGTGCAATGGAGCACATTTTGTTGGTCATCTTTGTGCCATGATAGCAGATGATTTATTAGTTGGAGGCAATGGTGAAACAGACCATGACAGAAACCTCAAAGTTCTAGACAGAGCACGTGAAGTAAACTTGAAGCTCAGTCCTCTGAAGTGCAAATTTAGACTTCCAGAAGTTATATACATAGAACATTTATTTAAGAGTACAGGCTTGAGACCAGACCCAACCAAGCAAGCAGCTATTCTTGAGATGTCAGCACCAGATACTGTACAAGCTCTACAGTGTCTCCTAGGCATGGTCAACTATTTAGAGAAGTTTATACCAGACTTTAGTGAGTTGACAGCACCTTTAAGAGAGCCAACGTGCAAAAATGTTGCATGGCCATGGTTGGAACAGCACTAGAAGGCATTTGAAAACCTCAAGCAGAAAATTGCCACTCCACCTACATTAAGATATTATAATGTGAACAAGCCAGTTACTCTTTCCTGTGATGCTTCAAAATTTGGTCTTGGCACACTTATACTTCAAGAGGGCAGACCGGTAGCCTATGCATCTAGAACACTAACCCAAACTGAGATGTATGCTCAAATTGAGAAGGAGCTTTCAGCAATAGTATTTGCATGTTCCAAGTTTCATGGTTATATTTATGCTCAAGCTGTTCAGATTGAAACTGACCACTAACCTCTAGTTACCATTCCAAAGAAGCCTATGCATTCTGCTCCAGCAAGATTACAAAAAATGGTACTCAGATTGCAAAAGTTGTTCTTCTTTCGGCTTTTCCCGGTTAGGGGTCACCACAGCGGAACTCTGGTCCACTAATGATTGGCAGTAGATTTTTATGGTGCCGAGGTGCCAGCTCAACGCTCAACCTTCAACGATGGCACACCCATTGCAAAAGTACAGATTCATAATGGTCTGCATGAAAGACAAATTGCTGTAACTGGCTGGTACCTTATCTAGATAGCCCAGAAATATGACGAACAGCTTAACACAGAGAATTTTGACTTTGATGTGATGTCAGTGCGTAATTTTTCCACTACTAGACTTGAGTTAAGAGATCACACTCCAGCTGATAGTTTTTCAAAAGTTCAGTCATACAGTTTTCAAAGGATGGCCGTCAAAACAATCTAGTGTGTCACCAGAAGTGCAAACCTATTTTCCTTGGAGAGATGAATTGTTGATGGAAGATGGCATTAGTTTCACAGGTCCTAAAGTTGTTGTTGCTGCTTTCTTACAACAAGAATATATCTAGATTTTGTATTGTGGTCACCCAGGATCCACATCCACTAAGAGAAGCGTGAGAGAATTAGTATTTTGGCCATCATTACCAAAAGAGATTGATAAGAGTACTTACTTCTTCTTCTTCTGAATGCAATAGTACTAGACCATATTTGCAAGGAGAACCGCTTCAGCTAAGTCCAGTTCCTAAACTACCTTGATCTACAGTAGCACCTGATATCTTTGAGTGGAACAATCAACACCACTTGGTTTTGGTAGACTGTTAATCAAATTGGTTTGTGATCAGTCTACTACCTAACCTAACCTCCACTGCTGTTATTACCAAGTTGAAACATCAGTTCACAGTAGTCCACACACAGTTCTGACAGTGGTACTCAATTTACTAGCCAGTTGTTTCAGAAATTTGCAAAAGCAGGAGACTTTGTACATGTCACTTGTGGTCCTGAATATCCTCAATCCATTGGTCTAGCTGAACATGCAGCACAGAGTGCAAAGCAATTACTTGAAAGGTCAAAGTGTGACAATACTGATGTGTTCTTGAATTTTCTTAATCTCAGAAACATACCCTGTGATGATATTCTTGGCTCACCTGCTCAAAGACTACTTTCCAGGCAAACTAGAACTATGCTACCCATTACTTCGTTTATTGAAGCCTAAACCTAAGAACAGTAAAACTGTCAAGGTTCAGTTGTTAAGAAGCGTAATCTAGTTAGGACAGATTGAGTGGATTACTTTGTCGGTTGAGGGAAGGAGAGTTTGTACTAATTTAGACAACAAAAGGTTTTGATAGAATTGAGCAGATTACAGGCATCTGTGCCAGGCTGAGATCCTACCTGGTACACTCCGAGGGTGTGGAGTATAGGAGGAACTGTAGAAATCCTCTTCCTGTACCAGAATCATCACCACCATTACAAATTGTTTTTGTGATGTGGACTCCAAATGTAAGAGTGAATCACACTTTTCGCAAACCAGAATGTGTTCAAAATACTGATTCCATTCCAGAAAATATATTCCAAACATTCCACAGGTCAAAAATATTTTGCAGAGACTGTTCCAGTTGCTAAGTCTAATTACCAGTTTGATGTCACACGATATGGATGAGTAAGCCTAATGTGAAATGTGCAGCAACGTGGGCTTGATTTTGTGTGCGTGTGTGTGTGTGTGTGTGTGTGTGTGTGTGTGTGTGTGTGTGTGTGTGTGTGTGTGTGTGTGTGTGCGTATTTAGTATTGTATAATGCATGAGCAAGACTAGGTGTATTGGAGGCGGGTTCAAATTGTTTTATCATGGTGTGGATGGGAGGAGAAATAGCGTAGGGGTTATCCTGAAGGAACAGTATACTAAGAGTGTTTTGGAGGTGAAAAGCGTGTCGGATAGAGTGTTTATGAAACTGGAAATTGATGGTGTAATGATCAATGTTGTTAGTGCATATGCTTCCAAGTTGGGTGTGCGATGGATGAGAGAGAAAAATTTTGGAGCGAGTTGGATGAAGTGGTGATGACTGTACCCAAGGGTGAGAGAGTGGTGATTGGAGCAGATTTCAATGGGCATGTTAGTGAAGGGAACAGGGGATGAGGAAGTGATGGGTAGGTATGGTGTTAAGCAAAGGTATGCAGAAGGTCAGATGGTAGTGGATTTTGCGAAAAGGATGGACATGGCTGTGGTGAATACATATTTTAACAAGAGGGAGGAGCATAGGGTCACATACAAGAGTGGAGGGAGATGCACACAGGTGGACTATATCTTGTGTAGAAGGTCCAGTCTGAAGGAGATTGGAGACTGTAAAGTGGTGGCAGGGGAAAGTGTAGTTAGGCAGCCTAGGATAGTGGTTTGTAGGATGACATTGGTGATCAAGAGGAGGAAGAGGAGGGTGAGGGCAGCACCAAGGATCAAATGGTGGAAATTGAAAAAGGGTAATTATGAGGTGGAGTCCAGGGAAGAGTTAAGACAGGCACTGGGTGGCAGTGAAGAGTTACCGAATAGCTGGGTAACTACAGCAGAGCTAGTAAGGGAAATGGCTAGAAAGGTGCTTGGTGTGACATCTGGAAAGAGGCAGGAGGACAAGGAGACCTGGTGGTAGAATGAGGAAGTACAGGAGAGTATACAGAGAAAGAGATTGGCGAAGAAGTGGAATTGTCATAGAGATGAAGAAAGTAGACAGGAGTATAAGGAGATGAGGTGGCATGGCAAAGAGAGAGGTGGCGAAGGCTAAGGATAAGGCGTATGAAGAGTTGTATGAAAGGTTGGACACTAAGGAGGGAGAAAAGGACCTGTACCGATAGGCTAGACAGAGGGACCGAGCTAGTAAAGATATGCAGCAGGTAAGGGTGATAAAGGATAATGAGGGAAAATATACTCACAAGCGAGGAGAATGTGTTGAGAAGATGGAGAGAGTACTTTGAGGGGCTGATGAATGAAGAGAATGAGAGGGGAGAGAAGGTTGGATGATGTGCGGATAGTGAATCATGAAGTGCAGTGGATTAGCAAGGAGGAAGTAAGGATAGCTAAGAAGAGGATGAAGAATGGAAAGGCTGTTGGTCCAGATGACATACCTATGGAAGCATGGAGGTGTTTAGGTGAAATGGCAGTGGAGTTTTTAACTAGATTATTTAATGAAATCTTGGAAAGTGAGAGGATGCCTGAGGAATGGAGGAAGTGTTTTGGTACCGATTTTTAAGAATAAGAGTGATGTGCAGAGCTGTAGTAACCACAGTGGGATAAAATTGATCGGTCACAGCATAAAGTTATGGGAAAGAGTAGTGGAAGCTAGGTTAAGAAGGGAGGTGATAATTAGTGATCAGCAGTACGGTTTCATGCCAGGTATGAGCACTACAGATGTGATGTTTGCTCTGAGAGTGTTGGAGAAGTACAGAGAAGGACAGAAGGCATTGCATTGTGTCCTTGGGGCCAAACACACACAAACTAGAGCACATCAAGGTTGGAGAGATAATCCTCCTGGCTCTACAAGCCTTCCTTCCCTACCTCCGGCAAGGCCCTCATGATTTTCACGGACAATACCACTGTCCTGTGGTATCTCAACAAACAGGGAGGGAGAAAATCCTCCCTCCTTTGCAGACTAGCTCTGCTGATGTGGGAACTGGCCACCTGGCAGGGGATTACCCTACCAGCAGTTTACATCCCCTCCTTTCACAACTACCAGGCAGATTATCTCAGTAGGACCATCTCAAGCAACCATGAATGGCTGCTTCACAGAGATGTCTTCCTGGATCTGGTCCACCAGTGGGGGTACACCTCAAATAGATCTGTTTGCCTCCTCCAACAGGCAACTTCCTAGCTTCTGCACCAGGACACCAGACCCCAAGGCACTGGCAACAGATGCCTTCTCAACTTCTTGGAAGGATAAATGTCTGTGTGCTTTCCCCCTTTCCCTTTGATTCAGAAGATGCTGCTGAAAATTCAGCAGGACACACCAAAAATCTTGCTGGTGACTCCCTACTGGCCAAGACCGCACTGGTTCCCCCTTCTCCTTCATTTGTCCAAGGGCAATGATCACAAGTTACCCCCCTCAGTTGACCTCATCACACAGCACAAGGGAACACAGACCCACAGTGGCAGCCTCTGCACCTCACCATGTGGTTGATAGGAGTCTGATCTCCTTTAGATACCTGTACAATGAGGACGTGCTCAATGTCCTGCAGGAGGCCAGGAAACTTAACACAAGAAAATCTTATCTCTCAAAGTGGAAAAGGTTTTGTACATGGTGTCACAAAAGACAGTTGGAACCGCTGGCAAGCGACATCCCTCTTATCCTGTCTTACCTGTGTGAACTACTGCAGACATGTCTGGCCTACTGTTCTTTAAAAGCACACTTGTCAGCAGTCTCTACCTGTGTCCCTCTGGATCCACCCCTAGCATCCAGACTTCCTGCCAAACTCTTCCTCAAAGGTGTACTTCACCTGAGACCTCCCAGGAAACTGCCCCTCCTTCCTGGGACCATAACTGTGTACTAGAAAAACTCACCCTAGCTCCTATTGAGCCAGCAGACAAAGCCTCCCTAAAATTCTGCACATGGATTGGTGGCTCTGACCTCAGCCAGGAGGGTCTCACAGCTACAAGCTCTAATGGCTGCACCACCTTTTCTAGTCTTTCATCTTGACAGGGTTACTCTCAGAACTAATCCGTCCTTCGCTGCCAAGGTACTGAATGACCTATCTTTGAACCAGGCCATACAACTGCCCACCTTTTTCTCCAATCAACAGGGAGATAGTGAGAGTGTACTTTATTCCCCAAATGTTCACAGACAGCTTAGGTTTTATCTACATAAAACCAAGTCCATTAGGAAGTCTGACCTACTGTTTTTCCTTCCACCCCAGAGCCCTGGGGAAAGCAGTGACCAAACAGACCATTAAAGCCTGGATATCCAGGGCCATTTCCTTCTGTTACTTGCACCATGTGAAAACCTTGCAGGGCAATATTAAATCCCACTCAAGAGCAATGGCCTCTTCTGGAGCCTTCTTTAAGGAGTTAGACACCAACACAATCCTTGAAGCAGCTACTTGGTTCTCAGTGCACCCTTTTTCTCCATGTATTACAAGCTGGACCATATCTCTAGGGCCATGGCAGAGTTTGCCAGGGCTATCATTCACGGATTCCTGGAAACTTCTTCCAGACCACCACTCAATTCACAGTGAGCTTTGGCACTCACCCACATGTAGAACACTGCAACATGGAACATAAGGACATAGGAAAGTTGTGTAAAATCTAACCATAACCATAGATGTCCTTGTGTTCCATGTTGCAGTATTCCTACCCTCCCTCCTGTCAGGTTGCATGTGCTCTTCTGGGTGGCACTGGGTGGGCTATGCCTACTAGGACTGGCTTCAACTGGGGCTTTCTGTTATGAGGGCTGGTGCATGCAAACGTCAATCTTATGGCCCACATTCCTTCAGCCACGCCAGACACTTAACGCACATTGAGGGACTGAAAAAATTTGGAATGCTGGCCAGACGTACGTGAAAGAAAGAAGGGTAAACCCACATGTAGAATACTGCAACAGGGAAGCAAAAGACATCTATGGTTATGGTAAGATTTTACACAACTTTCCTTTATCTATGTTCCCTTTTAAGAGTAAATGTTGCTTTGTGTTCACTTTTCAAACATTTACCTTGTGTAGTAATTTGCCTGTGGTATGTGTAGTTTTCTGTAATACTGTCACCATGCGCTCATCTTGGTTTTACACCTATCTGTGTTATATGGTTCTCAGAATTCATTTCAAAAGACATCTTTCTGCTTATCTAGTAAACCACTAGATTTTTTTGCATGATGGAATGTATGATCCTGTAATAAATTAGAACAACCTAAAAATACAATTGTCTGTTCTCAAGTTCATTTCTGTATGACCATAAATGTATATATGTTTATGTGGACAAGACCCATCTCAACCAAGGATGGTAATAAATGCGGCAAATATGTTTATCGCTGTAGAGTATAGATGTTTTTATTGCTTCTTTGTGTGCACAGACAATTATTTGGTACCACTTTCTATGCGTCTTTATTGACCTTTTTTCTGTCCATTTCACAAAGTTAGGTCATACACCACATACCCAAATAGTACCATTTCAGACTCCCCAAAAACTACCACACCAACTTAAATCAAATCATTATAAACTAACTGAAATTAGAATGAAAAAATAAACTGTTAAAAAGTGAACTAAAGTAAAACATGACCCACAACATCTATTAGGAAAATAGCATTATTGGCAAACAGACTCAACACTAGATGTCTGCATAAAAATGCTCAACTAAACTTTAACCATTCTTAATGCAGTACTATAGCGAAAGTTATACAATCACAAAAATTGCTACTATAGTGAAAAAGGAAATATTAAACTATTCACGAACTATCTACGAAGATACTTTGTTCATATAATTATAAAA
>NC_056746.1:339055328-339096930 GCF_019279795.1 Protopterus annectens
AATTTTAAAATGTGAGCCTTTTTCTCCAAATGAAAAAGATTCATCAGAATGACAACACAGACAGGAAATGAATCATTTACAGAATAAACACCAAGCCACGTGATCAAAACATGCCAATAAAGATTATTTCACACTACTAAATTTTTCTTTCAAAATACAGTTGATGTATCCGCAACCAGGTATTTCTCTTAATGACAGACCCTGTCATAGCAGACCTGGCTGCTGTATCCACAGCACCAGTACCACTTAAATGACATATGTAACGATTTGAGAAGACTTTTGAAATGTTGACAACTGCTGACTTCAGAGCAGTGTCAGAGATGTTCTCTAAATACACCAACCAACAGCCTAGGAAGTTTGCTCGATATTTGATCTTTTCAGTTTGACAAGTAAGAGCCTTAAAAAGAAAAAAAATTCTGACATACTGTCAATGACAACAGCATTTGGGCCTGGAACCATAGTCAACCCATTGACAGCAATCATTCAAACTACTAATGATCTGACACTAGGTTTTTAGAGATATTTAAGGGGATCCTGGACATATATAAGCTTTTTAGGAGCAGGGGGACAGGATTCTAGTACCAGACTTCTTGCATGGAAAGCATCCACCATCGCAATGATCCACCTTCATCAAAATCTTTATTACTTAGATAGCAGGTCTTAGGTCAGCACACAAGTTTCCTAGAATTTAGCTCCTTCCCTTTACCCATAATGCCATGTGTTCCTTTCCATCTCGTTATATCATGTGTGCCTCTTTTCAGATGCGAGAACAGAGCCCAAAAACACCACTGGCACCAACAACATAAAACACTGAGCGCTTTATTCTCGGCATCAGACTTCGTCAGAATAAATTAACACACAGGTTGACAAGATTAAATACATACTCCTGCACTACTATTGGTGAAAGATAACCTACCAAACCCCTCCTATTATTATTAGGCAGATAAATATTTCTAACTACTGCCTAAATAAGTCATCTATACATATAGAATATAAACATATAAATGTCACATCTCCACTTTTAAATACACATTTGTACAAATCTTCACACATATAAAAATATAAAAATACATACGAATAACCTAACATTTTACACACAGTGTGCAAATTTAAGCTTCACTAAGGAGCTTGAAGACATTTTATCTTTTTAAATTAAAGCAAAGCATAACCAGAAGCAAAAATAAAAAAAAACATACCCAATGTCAGGGGATGGAGGACTGGTATGCTTAAGAGTATGAGCCACTATTATACAGACCTATCAAAATGGTAAGCACACAACTTTAACATCTAATATGGCCTATTTCATCTTCAAACCCATACAAAGCACAGACCCAAGCTCATCCTCCTATATGGCATAATACCTTTCATGACCATGGCCTAAAGGAAGACCTAGACTTTGCAATCACATTCAGCATGCAATGTCTTACAGAAGCATTCAAAGAAGCCCATGTTGCACAGCACCATCAAATATGTTACAGAAGGATACATTTGCATGTGATGCAGCCATTGCTCTACTGGAGTGCAGTTAAAGCATCACTAGCAAATACGTGCATATTTTGTACCAAAACTTCATGGAATCTTAGAGTCATCTAGGCAGGAAAACTTAAAAAGAAGAAGTTATGTACTCACCAAAACGTTCCATCTGAGTATTTGTTCATTTGTCTTCAATCTGTGGGTTACGGATCCTTATCGGATCTGACTCAGCCACATAGCCAGCATCTGTTCTGAGCTCAAAGCTTCTCCCCTTACCCATAATGCACCTGTCACCTTCCTCCCTTCAGATAGAGTTTGCTGCCCAACCTGTTACTCACACCAGACCCAACAAGACCTTGTCACCATCAGAAAAAGCCTCTCTAAACAATGAGCAGAACAAAGGACATCCTGAAGGTGTCCATCTTCTATATTTATATTACCCCCAAACAATCAGACAAGGTCGGAGAAGGAGGTGGGGAATGGTTGAAGACAAATGAACAACAACTACTCAGATGGAACATTATGTTAAGTACATAACTTCTTTAGCTTAAGTAGTTGTCTTCATTTTGTCTTCAACCGGAGGAACACAGTCCCCAGCTACTAATAACACCTGGGAGGCCCTCATGGAAGGATATTCCAGAGCACAGCGGAGCCAAATAATGCCCTGTCCCTGGATACTATGTCCAACTTATAATGTGAAATGAAAAGTATGACATGAGGACCACGTAGCTGTAGAACAAATATCATCCAGTGAAATTCTACACCAAAAGGCCACTGAAGCAGCCATAGATCTGGCTGAATGTGCTTTAACCTGTTCTGGAGAGGGAATCCCCCTGACAGAATACACCCACATAATACATTGGGAAATCTAGCAGGCAATAGTAACTTTAAAAACTGGATTGCCCAGAAATAGTTTGGAGTAAGAAAAGTACAGTTGTGTACACTTACCATAAATGTAGATGTCAGAGTGTATTCACCGTTGCAGTCATTACATTTGGGTTATCCTGCTGGCAGGTTGCCCTCAGTCGGCCTGAATTCCAAGGTCTTGGGTCCTACATCGGTTGCTGTCGCCTCTTCCCGGATGTCAGGTCGTCAGAGGTATAAAAGATGCAGCCAGCACCATTTTATTCAGTTTTTCTTGCCCCAGATGTCAGGTGCCCCCAAAAGGGTAGGCTAAAATTATGTAAATAAAACATACATGCACCAAAATAAGCTTTACCTTCATCTATAAGCTAATATACCACCAAGGTTGTATAGATTAGAGAAGTAAAGATAAGTTCCAGCAAAAATAAGGGGGATGGCGGGTGGGTAACCTGGACTGCAACAGTGAATACACTAACATCTACATTTATGGTAAGTGTACACAACTGTACTATGTTCTTCTTGTTTCACTGTTGCAGTCATTACATTTGGGTTGAGTCCCAAAGCTAAGGTTGGGGGGCTGGAGCTAAAACAGCATTAGGAGCGGCTATGAGGCCTTGCAGAACTGCAGTGGCAAAGCCTACCCTGGATTTAGAGTAGAGGCAGATTGTAATGTTTTGTAAAGGTATGCACTGAACTCCAAGTAGCAGCCTCCAAAATGTCTTTGGTTGGTATTCCCCCGAGAAAGGCTGCAGAAGTGGCTGCAGCTCTGGATGAATGTGGCCTAATGCCCTTAGGCACTGGTTTGCCATGCTGTGAGTAGCAGAAATGAATGCAGTGACCTATCCACTTTGAAATAGTCAGCATGGAGATAGCCTTTCCTTGTGATGCTGTGGCATATGCCACTAGTAATTGCTCTGTCTTTCTGAAAACTTTAGTTTTGTCCAAGTAGAATCTAAGTTGTCTGTGTACATCCAAAGAATGCAGAATTTTCTCCCCCTTGTTCTGTGGATTTGGATAAAAAGTTGGCAAATGAATTGTTTGGTTAAGGGCTACACTGGATACCACCTTAGGCATAAATGTAGGGTTTGTTCTCAGAGACCCTGTCTGGATTGAAAATGATAAAGGGTTCCACAGCCATGAGAGCCTGTAGCTCTGAAACTTGTTTTGCAGAAGTTATTGCTAGGAGCAAAGCTGTTTTCCAAGTTAAGAACTTTATGTCCGCAGTAACAGCTGGCTCAAAAGGAGGTAAGGTGAGTTTTTCCAAGACATAATTGAGGTCCCATGCAGGTATTGGCGTTCTCCTTGGAGGCCTTAAATTTTTGGCTCCTCTGAGGTACTACCTTAATAAAGGATGAGAAGAAAGTGGTGGCTCTGTATTGTAATGAGCCGAAATGGCAGAGGCATGGATTTTAATTGATGAAAAACATAGGCCTTTGTCCAGCATCTCAGTTAAGTATTGTAAAATCTGAGGAATATTTGGGACAGCTGTATCAGTTCCTGGAGCTTGGTTCCAAGCGCAAAATCTCTGCCATTTCCCAGCATAGGATTTTCTAGTATTGGGCCTTCTGGCTTCCAAAATGACATCCATCACAGCTTTACTGAGAGGTGTGGTTTGTATGGCTACATTATCCGCCATGCTGCCAGGTTTAGGGTCTTGAGTTGGTTGTGCAGAATCTGACTGTTTTGCTGGGACAGTAGATGAGGTATTTGAGGTAGGGTCCAGGCTGGGCATTGGGACAAGTTCCTTAAGATCGGATACCAGTACTGGCGTGGCCAGTCTGGGGCAATCAGAATCATTTTTGGTTTCTCCTGCCTGACCTTTAGGAGTACCTTGGGGAGGAGAAGCAGTGGAGGAAAGGCATACTGATAGGTATGTCCAGTTGAAAGATAAGGCGTCCACTTTCCAAGCTGGTCTGTGATAAGTCCTTGTGCAGAATCTTTTTAGTTGATTGTTTTGAGGGGAGGCAAATAGATCTATGTCCAGGTGTCCCCATTTCTTTGTTATCATGCTGAAGACTTGTGGATCCAGTTGCCACTCGTGGGGATCCATGAGGTTTCTGCTTAGTTCGTCTGGCAGAGTATTTTCCTTTCCTGGCAGGAATTGTGCCTGCAGATGAACTTGGCAAGTCAATGCTTTGTCCCATAAAGCCATGGCTAGTCTGTACAGTGGATAAGAATGAGTGCCCCCCTGCTTATGTACCACATGACCGTGGTGTTGTCCCATCAGTAGTTGTCCCGGATGAAGTAGGTCCTTGAAGGCTGTCAGGGCATTTTGAACAGCTAGCATCTCTTTTTGATGGATATGTAGATGCTTTTGGTTTGTGGACCAGGTGCCCTGAATGCCTCTTCCTGCCATGTGTGCCCCCCAGGCATAATCTGATGCATCCGTTGTTAGGATCTGCCTGGCTGGGGGTAGTGAGAATGGCTGTCCCTTGTTTTGGTGACGAGCCTTTGCCCACCATCGAAATTCCTGCTGCAGGCAGAGAATTAGAGTAATCATTGTTTCCAGACTGTGGCAATGTTGTGTCCAGACACTTTTTAGGCACAACTGAATTTTCCTCATATGCAGTCTTGCATATGGAATTAGTAAGATGCAGGATGCCATGAAGCCCAAAGCCTGCAGAATTTTTCTTGCAGATAACTGGACCTTTGTTGCCATTTCCTTGAAATAGGTAGTCAGTTGCCTTTGTTTGTCTGGAGTGAGATAAGCCATCTGGGTGGTTGTACTTAAGCTTGCACCCAGGAATATTATCTCTTGAGAGGATACTAGTTTTGATTTCTTTTTGTTGACTGTGTACCCTAGGCATGTTAAAAGCCTTATCACAAACGTCAGATGCTGTAGTACAATGTCCTTGTTCTCTGCTTGTATGATGCAGTCGTCCAAGTAAGGATATATTTGTATTCCTCTTTGTCTGCAGTAAGCAATTACTGGTGCCAGGCACTTTGTGAAGACCCTGGGCGCAGTAGATAAGCCAAAGGGCAGTGGAGAGAATTGGTAATGCTTTGAGCCAGCCTTGAATCTGAGGTATCTTCTGCATGACTGTCTGATTGGGACATGCAGGTATGCCTCTTTTAGGTCTAAAGTCATGAGCCAAGCCTTGCTGCCCAGCATGGGCAGAAGCTGCTGTAAGGTCAACATCTTGAACTTTGGAATATCCAGGAAAGTGTTTGGAATAGATAGGTCCAGTATTGGTCTCCATGCTTTGTCCTTTCTGGGTACCAAGAACAGTCTTGAGTAAAATCCTTGTCCCTGCTCTTGTTGTGGCACTTGAACAGCCCTCATGTCCATGAGAGCTGTGACTTGTTTTTGAGCCTCTGCCCATTGATTTTTTGGCAGGTCTGGCCAACAGTTTGCCCTTGGCAGGGTATGGAAATGAAACTTGTAGCCTTGTGACACTGTCTAGAACCCATTTGTCCTGGGTTATAATGTACCAAAACCCCTAAGGGTGCTGCCAGAAGATAAGTGCTTGGTGCAGGCAGGGGAAAGTCATTGGGACTGTTTTCTGTATGGTTGTGATTTGTCTTCTCCACCTTTGGAGGTAGAAGCACTCCACTGCTTAGACCTGTAGGAACCTTGTGGCTGTGATCTGCCTCTAGGGCGTCGGGATCTGCCCCTTTGAGGTCTGTCTGAGACTGGAAAGGAACAATTCTTTGATGGCCAGTGTCTGCTAAATCTAGGTGGCTGTACCTGTAAGAAATCCTTGACCATTTGCATAGATTTAGCTTTGTCCTCCATTTTCTTTAACACCTCTTCTGCCTTAACACCAAACAAGGCATCATGTTGTAAAGGAGCATCTAATAATTTTTCTTTAACATGGTCAGGCAGATTTTGTTCCTTTAACCAAGCATGCCTCCTAATGACAGAACCCGTAACAGCGGCCCTGCAGGAGGCCTCCAAGGAATTAAACCCACATTGTAAAGTATGCTTTCCAACATGTTCAGCTACATGCAATAAATCCTGCATTTCTTTGTTTTCTGCACATTCAGAATTTGCCATCATTTTCTGTTTAAGCAGTGTCATGATACATTGCTGATATTTGAGCATATGAAACTGGCAATTTAAGGCCCTTATAGCCAAAGTAGCCGATGTGTAAATCTTTTTTCCCCATCTATCCAGTGCCCTAGAATCCCTGTCAGAGGGGGTAGGGTTTTTTGCAGTAGAAGCCTTGACCCCTTTGGGACCCTGAGAAATAGTTTCTGGGTCTGCAGTAGGGTTTTTGAAAAGGAATTTATGAGAGTCAGGGACCCTGTTTTATCTGTCCGGCTTAACAGGAGCTGGAGGTAAAGAGTCAGGGGTCAGACTAGACTCCGAGAACACATCATCTACAATGTCTAACACAGGTGGAATAGCTAGTGGCCTGTGTTGAGGTAGTAAAAGAAGTCTCTGAGCCTTTTCTTAGATTTTGAAAAATCTTGGCTCTCCCAGTGGAAGTGCTCCCTCATGGTATGCAAGGTTTCCCCAAAAGAGTAGTCCTCAGGAGGAGAAGCTGAAGGAATTGATTCTTCAGCATCAGAATCCTCATAGGGGGGGAAGAGAATATTCCTGATCAGAAGAGGAATTAGAAGAAATGGAAACCTGATCTGAAGATTCATAGTCTGTCTCTTGCCTAGGCCTCTTATCAGGAGGGGGATGGGAACCCTTGATCAAGGTAATTAAGCCTTTGGCCATTTTGAGCATCTGTTTTTTGGGCATGAAGGCCTGTCCTTGTTGCTGGTGAACTTGTTTCTTTGCCTTTAAAGGTGTTTTAGCCTTTGTCTTTGAAAGTCTGTTTAATATATAATTGTTTAGGTCTGAATACACCCCCTGAAGCAGATGCCTGCTCAGCGGCTCCGGACCCATCTGAGGAAATAATTTCCAAGGCTCCAATACCTTGAGTTTCTAGCAGCCTACGACTCTAAAGTAGCGGGCGTCAGGGGCTGTGAAAGCACCTCACTGATGACCGCCGAACCAGCGACTTGCTTAGGAGAATCTTCGTCGTCTGTTTTGGACCTCGGTTGCCTGTCTTTTTCTTCTCATTTTTTGTGAACTCTGGTAGTCAGATGGCTATCCAACGACATTGTATAATTAAATCTTCGCCCAAAATAGCTTAATGCAAAATCATACC
The DNA here is from genome assembly GCF_019279795.1 of Protopterus annectens. NCBI lineage: Eukaryota > Metazoa > Chordata > Ceratodontiformes > Protopteridae > Protopterus > Protopterus annectens. The sequence goes on from NC_056746.1 coordinate 339,062,771, forward strand.
GACACTTAATAGTGCGTTGGTTAAATCTAGCACAAAACAGACAACTAGCAACATCGTGGTCAGGGCCTAGGCAAGGAATATAGTAAGAATGAAAGTCCTTATGAGGTATTTGCTTCCCACAAGAAATACAATTATTAACTTTTTCTGACATCGGTCTGGAGCAAGAAAAAAGTTTCCCCAAGACTTCGGATCTGAAACTCGAACACGAAAATCTCAGGAGTCGGCCGACCGGCACTTGCGAACTGCTTCTGCTTCGGGCACCGTGCGACAAGAAAGACTGAATAAAATGGTGTCGGCTGCATCTTTTATACCCCTGACGACCTGACGTCAGGGAAGAGGTGACAGCAACCGACGCAGGACCCAAGACTTTGGAATTCAGGCTGACTGAGGGCAACCTGCCAGCAAGATAACCCAAATGTAATGACTGCAACAGTGAAACAAGAAGAACATCTAAAAGTTGGTCGGATTTAAGAAAAGCTTTAGTCCTGTGCAAACAGAAATGTAACCATCTATGCACATCCAACTAATGTAATTTATATTCTCCCTTATTTTGGAAATTTGAAAAGAAAACTGGAAGATTTATCATCTGACTGATGTTAGCCTCTGAGGCTACTTTGGGAAGAAAGGACAGATTAGTACACAAAGACACCCTTGTCCTTGTATAAGGAACCTTAATGGATAGCGCTTGACATTCTGACACTCTCATGGCAGAGGTAAAGGCAACTAGAAATGCAGTCTTCCATGACAGGAATTGTAAATCCACCAAAGCTGCTGGTTCAAAAAGGGTGAAACTAAAGCCTGAAGCACTAATGTAAGATCCCACGGTACCAGGGGTCTCAGAAGAAAGGTACCTTTGAGAAAGCATATTCTAAACTTTGCAAGACCTAAGGAAGCCATATTTTCCCCCACATGGAAATTAGAAATTGCAGCCAGCTGGACTTTGACTGTGGACGAACTGGTGCCTTGCTGAGAAATCCCTGAATAAAATTCCAATACTGCAGAAAATGGGGCAATAAACATATCCAATGCATGCTGAAAAGCCCATATAGAAAAACAATTCCGTTTACTCTGGTAAACTTTCCTGGTTGAAGACTTATGAGCCGCCACCAGGACTCTAACAGGAGAAGATAAACCGTGGGAACTGGAGCAACCAAGCAGTTAGCTTTAGACTGTCCAGGTCTGGATGGGGAATCCCTGAGGGATGAGCAATGAGATCCACACCTGATCTAACGTCCATAGCGGAGCTACTAGACAAGACCACAGAGTGAAACCAGACTTGGCGAGGCCAGAACGGGGCAATGAGGATCACAAGGCTCCCTAGCCTGCAAGCTTTCTGAAGAAATATTGGTATCAAAGGTAGAGGAGGACAAGCATACAGGAGATCAGGAGGCCAAGCATGAATCACAGCGTCTCTGGGGGCTTCCCCTGGGGGGGGGGGGTTCAGAGCGAAGAACTTGCTGCATTTCGCATTAGTAGGAGATACAAATAGATCGCAGCAAGGCTGACCCCAATATCTGCTCCACTACTGAAGGATTCAGATACCCCTTGTAAGGTATCCGGATAGATCTGCTGAGCCTATCCACTAGAATGTTGGACCGTTCTGGAATGTGTATTGCCACCAGAAAATGGCCGGTGGAGATCGCACATTCCCACACATGGCTTTGCGACAAAGAAGGTAAAGACCTGGTTTCCCCCAGTTTGTTGATGTACCAGACCACTGATATGTTGTCTGTCTGGATAGCAAAGAAGCACCACCCTCATCTCCAGGACGTTGATATGCAAGTTGATCTCGGAAGGGGACCACATACCTTGAACCGTCCTTCACAAGAAATGCCCCCCTCACCCCAGCTGGGAGGTGTCCGTAGTCACTGTGGCCTTGGGGAAAGAAGAGAGAAAGGGACTACCCCCGACCAGGTCCGGGGAGTAAATCCACCACAAAGAGAGTCCCTGCACACTCAGGAGATTCGAACAGGATGAGGAAGCGGTAGGTCCAGAAATTACCATTGCACTGCGACAGTTCAATGAAGAATCCGCATGTGAAGACGCGCCAAGGGTAGAAGAGTGATCATGGCCGCCATAGACCCAAACACCCATATAACAACTTCTGCTTTTGGAGAGTGAGTTTGCATGTCAAAAAGAACATGTAGCTTCAGGCTGCATATCCTGTCTGGAGTAAAGAAAACTCTCATCTGGATAGTGTCTAATTGAGCCCCAATGAAGTCCAAGGTCTGAACTGGGGCCAGAGATGACTTCCTGAAATTGATAGTGATGCCCAACCTCTGGGCTAGTAACAGAATGGAATTTCTTGCTTGGCAAAGTTGATGCTTGGAAGGGGCAGCTAGGAGGCAATTGTCCAGGTAGGGGAAAACCTGAATGCCCTGGAGTCTCAGGTGAGCCGCTACTACTGCCATCAGTTTAGTCAACACCCTGGGGGCTGTGGTGAGACTAAAGGGGAGCGCTCTGAATTGGTAATGATTGGCTCCTAACCAGAAGTGGAGAAACCTCCGAGAACACCTGTCCATCTTGATGTGATAGTACACGTCCTGGAGGTCAATCGAGCAAAAAGGGCAGGATGGACTGAAGTGTGACCAATGGGAATTTTGCCTTGGCGACTGACAGGTTCATGGTTGACAGATACAGAAAGGGTCTTGGGTCCCCTGTTTTCTTTGGCACCAAAAAGAACCTGGAATAAATGCCTGATCCAGAGTGGTCTAGGGGGACGGGTTGGATGACTCATTTTCTTAGCAGCTTTGCTATTTCCAGTGCTGCATCCTCCCTGTGTGCAAATGGAACGTCCAGGAGGTGTTTCGGTGGGAGTGGTGGTTTGAGGAATGGGAACCTCTGGATATGATCTGCAACACCCACCGATTTGGTGTTATCGACTCCCACTCCGTTAGGTGCAGTGATAACTGACCCCCGACTGCCTCCACAGATTGACAGCTGGGCAACCCTTCAGGGCTGCTGCGCGGGTCTGTCTGAGAAAGGTTTGAGACCCATCATTTCTTGGACCCCCTCTGCCTCTAGGGTGACGTCTATCATATCCCTCCCACTGCCTCTAGGGGAAGGCGAGTCCTGAGTGTCTCAGGAAAACGTCTGAGATTTCCAGAACCACATCATCTTAGTCCGTCGCCAATTCCTGGAAAAGGATCTTTGAGGGGAGGAAAAGCGGATCCGAATGGCAGACAGAGTCTTCCCGTCCTTTTTAGTCTGGACCAAAGTCTCATGTACAGACTTCCCAAACAGGGACGAACAGCCATACGAGGCATTGGAGAATGACATCTTGAAGGTTTCCGGGAAATGACAGAGCCGGAGCCAGGCGTGTCACCTAATGGCAATGTCTGTACCAGCTGTCCTAGCGGCTCCTTCAGTAGCATGGGAGAAAAGACACAGAGATGTTCGGAACGGACTTCAGTGTGACATACCAGCGGAAAACATCTAGTCTCCCACTGACATGGGCTCATGGGTTGACTCAGCGATCTCCTTCATTAGGTCACAATGTAGCCGAATCACATGTGCCATGCAATGCAGCGTTCTAAAAGAAAAAGACACTGAATTGTACACCTGCTTCCCAAATTGGTCCAACGCCCTTGACTCTCGATCAGGAGGGTGAACCATAGAGCTCTCCTGCGTGAGCTCTTTCCTAGTGGCAGCTGCCACCACCAAAGCATCAACCAGGGACCCCTGATTCCAGTACATCCTGTCAGATGGGGGGGCTTAATACTTTATCCGGGCGCTTTGGGATGAGATCCACTATGTCCAGTTCCTTCCATGCCCGTGATGTTATCAGGTCCACTAAAGGGATCAGGGGGAAGGGACACCCAGGAAGTAGAGGGGCCTGTGCCAAATGCCTTGAAGAACACTGATTCGTCCAAGGTAGGCTTTTGGCAGACAACCCCCCCCCCCCCGGCAAAGGAGTTCCTTGAGTTCTCCGAATGTGACATCCTTGAGGGGGGTGATTGGGGGGAACCTTCCCCTTCCTCCAAATCAGTGTCTTTAGTGAGTGACTCCAGAGGGGAGTTTAACTGTCCCCTTTTGCATGTGCGTTTGCGAGGGATCTCCTCAGTGGGAATCTCTGGCGAGGACTCGTCAACATCCTGCTGCTTCCAAGCGGGAGCTTCCTGAGGCAACACAGGGGCAGGCTGTCCCTGAGATGGCAGGATGGCCAGAACCATACTCAAGACAGAGGTAGTCGGGACGAGATGGTCAAGGGCCTCGAAAATAGAGAGAATCCTCTCAACCACATCAAAGGCCGAAGGAGAACGAACATCCTGAGATAGGCCAGCAGGAGCCGTTCCCCTCTGACAAGATGGGGGAGCCGGAGCCGAACCTCCATGTGCAGAGATACCGAGGTGGATACTACACTGCAACACACTGAGCTGATATCTCCTCAGATATGACGCCGAGGCTACAGCTCAGAGAGCCTGTCGGAGCAGACACACTCAAGGTCATGGCTGTCATCGAGGTACAAGTTACCATCAGTGCCGACCTCCCGACCCCGAGGGTCCTCGGATCCAAGGGCTTCAAAACAGAGGGTCAGATCAGAGAAGAAGCAATTGGGGTGAAAAAAGACTGCATGCTCCCCACTTCAAAGGGAGAGGGGGCAGACAAGACTCCCATCTGAATCTGGGTCCAGATAAATATCCGCATAATCCTGTCCATCTCAGCTTCACTAAGGCACCGGGTGGAGTGGGAGGAGGAGGCTACAGACAGTGGTCTGGAGTGATAGTGAGGGGAAGCCTGTAAGGGAGACCAGATCCGGGACTTCTCCAGCTCGGAGGAAGACCTGGAAGAGTGGAACTGGGGAGATCCTAGTGTAGTAGTTTGCCTAGATTTTGGAGTTGGCCTGACCTGAGGCAAACGGTCTGGAGACCGCTTTCTTGGCCTGTCCTTTTTTGACTTCTTTCCCTGGGCCTCTTGGAGGGAGTTAGAGTCCCAGAGACTAGGTAAATGGTAGAAGCTGAGGCTGAAGGTGAGCTAGAAGCTGGGGGTGGAGGGGCTACAGTCCCCATAGAGGGAAGTAGGCCCTTCAAGATGAGCTTATCCCTCCTGTCCTTCAGTGCACTGGAATTAAACCCGGCACAGATGGAACAGGAGGTTTGCAAATGGGCGGCCCCCAGACACACTATGCACAGAGTGTGGCCATTGGCTGGAGAGAGCTTATGGCCACACTCTGTGCACTTTCTGAAACCTGACTTTGGGGTCTCAGACATATTCCCAAAACAGGCCCAGTACACTCACCACACACACACACACACACACTTTATAGAAAATGTCGGAAAGTACAGAATATTTTTTTCATATGGGGGTGAGGTAGACAGTAGAGATAGAAATAGATAGAAAGAAAGCGAAAAAGCCCAAAAAATATCACTAAATGCTCAGACCACGATGAGTACTTTACAGGCGGCAAACAAGATCTGAAGGGAGGAAGGAGACAGGGGCATTATAGGCAAGGAGAGGAGCTTTGAGCTTAGATCAGATGCTGGATGTGCAGCCGAGTTGGCTCCAATATGGGTCTGTAACTCACAGGTTGAAGACCAAATGAAGACAACTACTTCAGATAAATTGTTTCCTATGCCTGTAACAGACTGGGCACCAATCAAGAATATTTTCTGATCAAGCTTTCCATCCATAAAGAATCTTAATTTCCTATGCACTGCCTTAAAATGCAATACATATTCCCCTTTAATAGAGCAATTTGGAAATATACAGGAAGGTTAATTGGGCTCCCTGTCAAATCAATCATCACAATTCCAACTCTCTAAATGATTTTAAGTATATTTTTCTGCCACAAAAAATAGGACACCCTAGGTGTGCAGGACAGCTGTAACTCACAAACTTAAATGGAGCAAACCCCAAATTATATCACTTGGAAGGGGAAAAAATGTACATTTAAACTCCAGGTGTGGCAACAATGTGTGCCTTGGTCAGCAAGTCTGGTTTCTGGTTAATAGTTTTGTTTAAATTTGACTCACTTAATAGCTTGGCTATAAATGTAGGGATTTTATTCACAACACCATTTTGTCCTTATAAAAGATAAGGTACGTAGACTGACAAAAAGTTGTGAAGTTCTGAGATATTTCTTTCAGAGACGACAGCCACCACAGAGAACTATAAAAGAAGCATGCTTTAAAACTCACCTTAAATTGCTGGCTCAAACGGACAAAATACAAATCCCAGGGGGGCCCAGTGTCCTTCAAGAAGGTCTAATTTGGTAGGTACTCTTGAAAAATACCTCAACATAAGTGATGCTAAAGAGATGAAATACTGGTGGAAATTAGCAACAGCAGAAAAATTAACTATTTACAACTAGTATCTAAGATTTGAGAAAGTTAATCAAGGATAGCAAGAACAAGAGTTAAAATGGACCCAACTACTTTTGAAACAGCCCAAATAGAAAAAAATATGTGTCCAACTGCACTTATACAACGGTCTTGTATTAGGCTTCTGGCCTGGGCAGAAGTGAGGATTTGAATAACTGACAGATATGAAGCATCCCCTGCCATCAATCGAAGGGGAGTAATCAAGCAGTCAAGCTCAGGGAATAAAGAAACAAGTGAGGCTTGCTGGTCAAGAGGAGTTAGCAGGCTTCTAAAAACCTTCAAATGGGCAGACTCTAAGATAAAGCCAAAGCAGAGGGAAACAAACTTATCCAGCCCAAAATGTAACCATGAGAATCACTTTGGACTTGTTCTGTTGGGTTTCCCTCAATAAACCTGGGTAAAATGTAAAGAGGCAAGTGTACAAACATACTGGAAGGTCACCTCTAGAAAACAGCATCTTCAGGTAGCTTCCACACTAGTAACGGGGCTGAGGGGACAGAGGGAAGCTATGTTTAGTGTTGTGTCAGAGATGCATACAGGTCACATCATGTCTTCCCCAGAATAAGAGGCTCTTCCATACCAACAAGCTGAGAGACCAGCCATGCAGCATTAGAAAACAAATGAGGCCATCTACAAGGGAGTAGCTTCTCGAAGAAGCTAGCAGAAAGTGATTAGTTGACGGCCCATTCCCACACCGTTATGGCTTCTTGAAACAGGGAACATAAGGAGTCTCACCCTGCTACTTCAAATACCATACCACAGCCATATTACCAAAACTGAAAAAATTGAATATCAAACACTTAAGGGAGGGAGCCCTATAAGAACTGTAGAGTGAGAGAACTACCCTCATCTCCAATATGCTTACTTCATATGTATAATCCTGAAATGGACCGTTAGGAGCCTACAGAGCTTTAAAAAAAGTTTTAAATCAAAAAAGTTAATTTTCTTAATGATCTAGCCTCCCATGAAGAGGGGAAATCAATTCAAAGACTTACCACGGAGAATCCTATACATTTTATCGAATGTGTTTCACTATTCCATAACTATACACTAATGTAATGAAGTTGAATAGAATCAGACTTCATGCTACTTCATTCAGTTATGCAGGGAGTAATCACACAAAATTCTTTCATAAGCACTAAAATAACTAATGCAACATATGTAGTTCTTACCATACTACAAGTGCTTATGTACTATCAGCTTTACACTCTCTTGCTCACTGCTATTTCCTTTAATTGCCAAGTGCCCTAACTCCCAACACCCACCATATCATAAAATAGTACTATTCCTCTATAAAAACTTAGAACCCCCCTTCCTGCTCCTTAATCCTAAAGTCCATGATTGCTACCCAACCCTGAAGCCCACCCCCCAACTGCTATCCAAAATCCCATCCTGCACTCCCACCCACATGGCTGTTGCACTAACCTTGCTTGAACTGTGATACTGTGCTCAGGCGAGGTGTGGCAGCTCCTCTGCCCCCCCCCCCCCCCCATGGCTGCCATACCCCACTGGGACACACTTTAAGCACAAGTGGATGGCTGTACAGGCTCATAGAGCAGTGGATTTGTAACTTAAGCCAACACAGCTAGCTGGAATTTTGTAAATAATTATATGCCATTTGTATAGTACAGATGCTTGTGGTGAAAATGTACTTGCATGGTTAGCTTGTATTAAAATGTATCAACAGTGCACCCTGCTGGAAGTAAAAGAAATGTACATGTATTTCTGTAACTGAATTAAATGTACACGTTGTAATGAGTCTACTTCAAAAGATCAAAAGACCAAATTGTTGAAACAAAAGCATTGAAACCTCATTTTAGTGAACATATGGATCATCAAATCTATTCCCAGGGTAAGTAGCCACTCATACCACAACTAACTAATATGAAACTGTACCATCCCCAACCCCCACACCCCAACTAAATATACCAACTCCAAGATCGTACTATAGTTGGGAAAAGTGCAAAGTCCACCCTGTTGGCCAATAGGTTACTTACTATGGGAATAGATTCGACGATCCGGTTGTTAAATGAAGTGAGGTTTCGATACTTTTCTCTCCATGATTTGGTCTTCGATATTGTGGGCTTTTGATGTGTTGAAGTAGGCCTATTGTAATAGCATATACTGGAAGTAAAAAGATTAATCTTAACCCACCGGACTTTGCAAAATATTCTCAAAATTAAATTACTTTATGGGTTAAGCCATTAAGATATTATCACATAGTTTTGAAAGTATCCAGGGATGCAATGTCTGGGCTAGAGAATAGTTGACAGCTCCTGTAGGAAGAGTGAAATGGTTTTAGGACTTCCAGCAGCTGCACCATATCTGACCAAAGCTCTATCTGTGTGTATTGTAACACATAGGTGCTAAAACCCTGGGAATAATGTGGGGAAACAGATGTGTGTGATGTCATGCTGTACAAAAACAATGTTTTAATATTAGAGGAGACTAAAGTTTCAGCAGCATTCTGTATTCTGTCTTGGATCTGACTGTGACACTTCTAGCCCAGTTATCTAGAATTTTGTAAAAAATCATATGTCATTTGTGAATATCAACATGATTCATATGCTTGTCTTACAGATGTAGGAGAACTCTATGTTATGTGTATATTAAACTACTGGTGTAGAAGTGTGTGTTGAACAGGGTTTATACAGTACTGAGCTTCAAGGATGTCTCCACCGTGTACCCTACTGGAAAAGAACAGAAATGTATATAAACTATACACCTTACAAATGCCTTTGCCAGGTCAAGGTAGGCAGTTTGAACCATTTTGCCCTCACTGACCTGCCCTTAACTAAACCAAACTGGGTTGGGTCCAGTGTCTGGTGGTTTCCCCATGTCATTATTGATCATTTCCATAATAATTCTTTCCATGGCTTTGCATAAAAGACTAGTAAGATTTATGGGTCTGTAGCTTCCAGGGTCTGCAGATGGCACATCTTTTTGCAGAAAGATGACTGTTGCTGTTCTCCATTTGTGAGGCACAAAGCCTGTTTGCAGACTATAGTTAAATAGCAATTACAGCAGGCCTGATGGGTTATATTTCATGATATTTAGAAGGCATTCTGGGATATTGTCTGGGCCCACTGATGCAGTGTTCTTGGCCTTAGAGAGAGCATTAAGGACCCGTTTCCTAATGACAGCAAGGGGAGTTGCATCTGATGGCATTTCCTGAGGGAAGGTTAATGGGAGACAGGGGTAAAGTTGGACCTGAATTTGTTGCTCAGTAGATTTGCTACATCTTCTGGCTCAGAATAGGTGGCTCCATTAAAAAGTTCTGCACACAATTGTGTATTGCCTTTGAGGTTGTGGACATTGCCAAATAATGCCTTGTGGTTGCCCTTGGCTTGGGAGGCCAACTTTACCTCAAATTTGGCTTTGGCAGACTATTTGTCCTATGAACTGTTTGTTTAGTTTGATGAGAGTGCTTTTATCCTGCCGAGTGCTATACCTCATATAATATATGTCACGGTTTTATTCCTTCGGTTATACAGCCTGTTGGATGTCGTGATTCCACCAGGGCAGCTTAATTTTGTTTTAGTTAGTTCTGTACTTCTTCCTGGTGGGTACAGCTGCCTCTGTACAGCTATTAACATGCTTGTATAGGGTTTCTGTGAGCAGTTCCACGTAGGGAGCAGTGTTCTCGGGGTTTATGGGGACTTTAAAGTTTGCCAGGTTATCACTTAATATGAAGAAGTTAGCCTTAATTACTGAATATTCCAAGGTTAACTGGATTTCCAGGTTTTATTTTTATTTCAAAGACCATTCTGTGGTCTGACATTACAAGAAAAGACATTACACAGTAGGGGACGTGCAGCAGCCTCTCATATTAGTGAAGACCAGATCCAGTATGTCTGCATCCATGGCATGTGTATTGACAATCTGGTCCAGGGAATTTGTGTTTATAAAATCCAGAAATCTTTGTGCTGGTACATATAGTGTCATATAAGATTCTCAGCTAATACAGTGGGGTAATTAAAGTTGCCCATGAATAATGGACATGGTACTGGGTTAGATGGTCAGTGTTTCCAGTTAGTTTAAATGCAGGTTATGGGTTTCCTGGATCAGAGGGGGACCTATAGCTTTATTAGAGATATGGGATTTTTGCCTACGGTGATTTGAACATGGAGAAGCTCAAGAGCATTGTCCTGTTTGACCAGCCATGAGGTATTTTTATTTTTGATGTAAAATGAGACACTTCCACCTTTAGTCCCAGTCTGTGTAGTAGCTGGTTCTAAATGTGTGGAAGGGATTATAGCCTTGCATTGCTGGTGTGCTCTCCGCAGCTCTCAATCATGTCTCAGTGGCCACACAAACATCAAAGGATTGTAGGGAGTGGAGTTTTTTTGTTTAGACCCCTAGCATTGAATGGTGACACCTTTAGATTTTCTTGGTTTTGATTTTCTGTAAACCATTTTCAGTTTGGCATTGCCTAAAAAGGAACTATGGGGGAAGACAATATTTTAGCTAATATTGGAAAGCCTAGAGTGGGAGAGATGCAGCCCACTCCTGGCAAAGCAGCATGGTCTGTTGACCATCTCCTTCCTTGCTGATGGATACTACACCTCCTTAAAATCACACCAGAAACTAAGGAAATTATTATCAATTTTCCACTATTGCTACTGTTGCTCATTTTCACCTGGAGCGCTCTCATGGCTATTAACTTCTACTTCCCCTCACCAAATTTCAGCAGTGACGTCCAGTAGCATATATGTTCAAGGAATAGTCACAGCTCATCTACTAATGAATCAGATTAACTGAATAAAACAACATATGTTTTGGGAAAGGTTCTAAAAATCTATGGTGCTACAAATGTATCTAAAGGTTAAAGTCTAAGGTAACTTCAAAGAAAATATGCCAAAAGGACATGTAATGGAGACCAACTTACACAACTTTATCAATAAATACTTTGTGTTCCTCTGGAACTACTACTGGGCCCTTGGCTGTGTTAGGTGAAATAAAAGATGGTGTGCCTGCACCATTGGCTTGTGATAATTTTTCCTCATATTGCTCTCGCAACTGTCGCTCCTCTTCCCGGTTCAAGTATGGTACCCCTAAGACAAAAAAAAAAAACAGATAATTGAGAGCGCATGAAATTTAGTGGTCTATATAACATTTGCCATCTACATAACAAGAGTATTTAAAACAACTGATGTTCATATTAAATATGGCATTTAAGATGGTCAACAACTGCAAAAGCTGTAATACTATGGTACATAATGCATGGCAGCCTGCTCTCCATAGATATACCCAGTTAAGAAGACTGGGCCAATGGAGTCACAATAGTAGTGTACAGAAAAATATACCAATACATCACAGATGTAACTTTCAGTGTGGGTAGCAACTCAGCAATACCGTTCACTCCTTTCATTTCCAAAAGCAAATGTTATGGACTATGAACAAAAATAAATAAATAAAAATACAGACAGTATCAAAGCCTATTTGGCTAACTTCTAGTTTACAGAAGCCTAGATAGTAAACTGCACTTCAGCCAAAAATGAAGTGCTGTTTTTAAACTTTTCCAAAATGCATTACAACCCAGTACAAACTCTCATGTATTCAGTTTCATCTGCTTTCTACAACTTGGATTGCTTTTTGCATTCAGCCTAGTGAGATATGGTAACTATGTTATATAAAAAGGTAGCTTTCTGAACAGGATGCAAATATCTCCTATACAATTTTATGAATGGGTCACCTTGAATCATTTTCTACTTTTTCCCTGGGGGTGCATATCGGAGCTAACTGCATTAGTAGCAGTTAGATTTTAGTTAGGGTCATGTTTCGAGTGTTGGCCCTACTGCTACTTGCAGCACACATCACCATTTGGCTGCCAACAGCATACTAAATGCTTCAGAGATACTAGAGAAATATAACTAAGGAAAGGTAACAGTCAGGTTTGGGTAATGTAGCTACAAGGGAAGCTGGGGCTTCCAAGAATTTAACTGCAGTGTGACAATGTTGGCTTGTATTTGGTTGTATTAGAGTCATGATAACCACTGTGAAGGTTACATGTGTAGCCCACCATGGGGTACCATGTAAACTTTGGATTCAAATATCTGAGCACACTTGCACACAAGTTCCACCACAGCAATGCAATAGCAGCAGGGATTCCATCCCGGTGGTTTGAATTGTCTGGATTTTGTCATCCTGCAGGATTACTTTGTACACTGATCACCAGCATCTGCAGCATATGAATGTTATTAATTGGGTGAAGGTGAAAGTGTGGTTTGGCAAAATTAATTTTAATAATCAGAAACACTGAAACAATCTGATCACAGACTGCAAAGGGAGGGAAAAATCATCCTGTGCTGGGGCAGCAAGGAACCAGTCACCAAGAAAGGGGAGAATCTTTTTTTTTTTTCCTCCAAGCACCTCTACTGAATTATCACTTGTTACATAGGCAAGTTTACATTCATTCAAAGATAATCAAACTATATTAACATAAACATTATACTTCACATATATTGTTATATATATATATATAATACAACCTAATCAATATTCCATAAAATATTAAATTCCTGCCTTTTTTTGTAAGCAAGAAACATCTTTATTAAATCATCACTTACTACATAGGCAATCATACGTTTATATAAACAAAACAAACCACACCAACACAATCCTAGTTGCAAGCATTTTACATCACAAACCATACTGATACAATCCCAGATGCAAACATTACACATCACTTATGATCTACTTAATCTTTTTTACTCACACATTACATAGCTCGTTTAAATCCTGCCACCTTTTAAACCTCATTTCTCCCTTGTATGTATTGTTCCCACAATTCCCATTCTTTCCTATGTAATTTGCTCCTACCCTTTTCTAAAGATCTCAATTCCTGTTGTTTTATCTCTTGTTACTATATTCACTATTTCCAGTATAGTTGGTTTACATTTTGATTTCCATTTTCTAGAAATTGCTTTTTTGGCAGTCACCATTATTAGACACAGCAAGCCTTACCATGTCTAGCAATGCAGAGTCTGTATCACAGCTCAGAAAAAATCCTTTCTCTCGTCAGACCAATCTGCCTACCCAGCATCTCCGACAATGTATCCCACAGAGAATCCTTAAAGTCCACCAACTCGCCACACTCTCAGACAATATGTACCCAATTACCTCTTTCTTCCCCTTCACACCTCCAACATTTGCTGTCTGCTTGAGGAAAATTCTCTGAAGTCTACTTGGGGTATAAAAATATCTATGTAAACATTTCTAGGCAAAAATCCTACATCTTCTAGTTTTTGTTGCATATTTGGGAGACATACATATATCCTCCCATCGTTTCTTTGTGAATTGCTTATCCAATCTCTCTTCCCAATCCTTTTTCACCTCCTTTGACTGATTCTTAGTTGTCATGCAATATTTCATATGCTCTACTAATTATTCTTTTTTTAATGGAAGCTTCTGTTCTACATTCCAGTAAAAACTCTACCAGTACTTGTCTTTCATTTAGGACCCCCAAGACAGGGGAAAATCTTGACTCCTCACAGCCACTGGTGGGGTACAACCACTCTCACTCACTCAGGGGACTGTGGCAATACTAAAGGATAGACTGAAGGATAGAGTCATGAAATGGTATTGATAAAGCTTTGACCAGGAGGTGCAGGGACCTCCTTGACTCCTTGATTTTAAATGTGCATCTAAGCATCCTAGAGGTCTAAATCCGTCCATCTCAGCTACTAATGATAGGCAAGTAAAAAAGCTTTGCAGAGAGATCATTCTGAATTTTTCTTTTAGTATAAAATGGTTTACACCAGTAAGAGTACAAGTCTCAGGATCATTTTGTCCTTCAAAATAATCTTTAAAACAGTAAACAGTCTATGGCCAAGGGATATCTGCTGGATGGCATGCGTTAGAAGTTATGTACTTTTTACCTTATCATGGATTTTTGACAGAGAAGAACATCCAGCAAGGACTTTGTTGAGGTGGGTTTCTACAAATACAATCTCTTACCCTTTGAGCTTTATATCCTGGACCTTCCAGTCCTTGGCAATTTGGATCATCATAGATGCTGGGGCAGTCACCCACCCAACTGCCTCCAGAATGCAGCAATAGCCAAGGAGGGCTTCAGGAGGAGGGTTAACTGTGACCCCTCAATAAATGGCAGTTTTCTATCTCTAGGTTGACAAATGACATGGAAGATGCCCGACAGACAATCCTCTTCCCATATCCTTTGGGTGACCTGACCACAAATGACATTCGCTGTATTGTATTCCACTAAAGACAGTGGAGGCTAGCTCTCAAATCCAAAGCCATACTTTTTTTGCCCTATTTACCCTATACTATTCAGGTATTTGCTAACTTCATCACCAAAAGGAGGGTGTTTCTGAATAAGGATTCCAAGAAAGTTACAATAGTATTATTGTTACACCAGAGGTAGGACAGCAGATGCACTCCTATTTCAGGTCCTACAGTGCTATCCAAGCCCTCACCAATGCTATACACAGACAATGCAGTTCACAAAAGCTGTAATTTTGGACCTTAATTTATATTTCAGAGGCCTATTTGGTAACTCCATCACCAAATGAACATTTTTGTCAGATGCTCATGCTGTTCATTTTGAAAATGCACCACTTGGGTCACAGATTCATTTTAAATTTTGGCAACAGATGAAATATGCTGACTTGTAAACTTCCTTTAACAAAACTATCCCTCCAGTACAACATAACGACAAGTCTCATCAGGGTCTCCAATAATAAATATGTTTTGATTAGTCATTTTTAATGGAGCAATAATTCAGACCAGTGATGCTGCAACTAGGATTCTAGTCCACTCACTTCACTGTAAGGTCACTAATGTTTAGGTGAAAAAGAAAAGTCAGAATGAATGGCAGTTGACCCAAGGGAGTAGAACACTTTAACCACTGTCAGACCCTTCCCCCAAAGTCAGTAACCGCTGACGAGACATGGCAATGGTTGGAAGGGTAGGGTATGGTAATATGGCAGAGATGGCCAAGCAGTCAAGTCAAAAGGTTTAAGGAAGGCTAGTCCTGTAAAAAAGGGCAGATAATCAAGAGATACAATTATGCTGCTACCCCTATATGGCTTATGTCCAGATGTATGACTAACTGGTCGAGTGTTGCCCATGTATACAGGTGTGTTTAATACATCAATCAAGCTGGGGTGGAAGATGAAGCATTTAAACTCCAACTCCCAAGCATTAGTTTTCAATGCTGCCTTGTCAAACAAATGAAATCAGTATGGCTAAATGTGCATTCTTTCAATGCGGTCCCCAATAAAGGAACATTAGTTGCTTAAGCACACATCAAGGAGAAACACCCTACTGAGATGTTCTATCAGCTAACTAAGCAAGCTTTCCATAACGTAGCAGGGGTGAGGTGAAGTGGGCAATTGCAAGGTGGTAAGAGGAGCTATGAAGCGGTAGGCTTGCACTTGACCTTTTTTTTTCCTTTACAGAAAGACACTTTAATTCAGCATTTGAAGAAGTCATTTTTTTTATTTTACTACCATTTATTTACTGGGAAAATCCAATTGAGCACTGCCTTTTTTTCAGCAGAGGCAAAGCTCTATTATATGGACATCATTTGCAGCCAGTTTCATTCAGCAACATTTCCTTTATTCAGACATCCTTGACATCAGTTACACCATTTACAGTTTTATAGACTAGGTACTATACTAGCTGCTCTGTGGGCCATTTTAAGCCTAGCTGATATCCTTTTCACAGATAAGAATCAAAACCCATGCCATGTGGCTTAGAGGTAAACACGGTTAACAATGATACCAACCCAAATGGATTTATAAACAGCTGATTAAAAACTTGTTACATGGGCTGTATATGAATTATTTTCTTTTTTAGGATAGAGTTAGAGCAGCCCAAAGGAAGGAAGAAGGAGGAGGAGACACAAGGAAAATAAAGGAAATGAGATGATATAGGAGGATACAGTAATAACAGTTCATCAGATTTGTGCAGCAGAGAGTCATGGCACAAATTCATACAGCTCTATTTGTACAATTTAACCAGGGGTTACAGTTGGAATTTAAAGTCTTTTAGGCTGCAAAGTGTTCTTTAAGTGGAGTGGGATGGTATTCCATCTATTAGAAATTTTTATTTATTTTTATTTTACATTTGTTTACCGGGAAAATCCGACTGGACACAGGCCCGTTTTCAGTGGAGGCCTGGGGAGAAAAGCTCCACAAATATTACATTACATTAGTTAACATTACCATGTATACAAAAAAAGAAGTTATGTTCTTACTATAACGTTCCATCTGAGTAGTAGACTTCATTCTTCTGCACATATGGGTATATAATCTGATTTGGATCCGAGCCGGCAAAACTTTTCAAGCATCAGCTCCAAGCTCCAAGCTCCTCCCCTACCTATATTACATCACTTCCTCCCATCTAGCCCCAGATCGAGTTTTCCGTCACTAAAAAGCAACATAACCAAAACCCTAAACAGGAAACCCTGAAGAGTGAGGGGGACGGAGGGAGGGAAGGTGCAGAAGAATGAAGTCTACTACTCAGATGGAAGGTTATGATAAGAACATAACTTCTTTATCTGAAGTAGTTGACTTAATTCTTTCTGCACATATGGGACAGAGTCCCCAGCTACTAGTATTCCTGGGAGGCCCTTATGGAAGGATATTTCTGAGCACCGCAGAGCCAAAGGATGCTCTCTCTCTAGAAATAAGATCCAACTTATAATGAGAGATGAATGTGTGCAAATTGGCCCAAGTCGCTGCTAAACAGTTATCGTCTAATGGAACTCTTGACCAGAAAGCTGCAGAAGTGGCCATTGCTCTAGTGGAATAAGCCGTCAGTACACCAGGAGGAGATAAACCTTTGTCCTTATAAACTCGTGCAATACACAGAGTGATCCACCTTGCTAAGGACACTTTCGAAACTGCTTTGCCCAAAAATGATTTTGAAAAGGAGACAAACAACTGATCCAACTTCCGGAAGGGTTTAGTCCTATGGAGGTAAAAACTAAGCTGTCTATGGACATCCAATAAATGAAGCTTACGTTCACCTCTATTCTGAAAATTTGGGAAGAAGACTGGCAAATTTATAGATTGATTAATATTGGCTGCTGAAGACACTTTGGGAAGAAAAGAAGGGTTCATACGCAGCAAAACCCTATCCTTGTGGAAAACCAAATAGGGAGGCAAGGAGGATAAGGCCTGCAACTCTGAAACTCTCTTAGCTGAAGTGATAGCGACCAAGAATGCCGTCTTCATGACAAAAACTTCATCGGAACAGAACCAGCTGGCTCGAAAGGGTCAAGGCCTGAAGGACCAAAGTCAAATCCCAGGGGGGGGGGGGGGGCACTGTCTCTAACTGATGGTCGCAATAAAAAAGTGCCCTTCAGGAAGGCTTGGCACAGTTTGGCAGAAGCCAGAGCGACCTTATTTTCAACTACATGAAAATTGGAGATGGCAGCCAGTTGAACCTTAATGGTGGAAGCACTTGCACCTGACCGAAAAAGATCTGCCAAAAAATACAATATGACCGGAACAGGGACTGCAAACAGGTTCTGATTGCGCTGAGAGGCCCAAATGCAAAAACTTCTCCACTTGCTATTGTAAAGTTTCCTAGTGGAGGCTTTAAGAGAAGCTACCAGAATATTCTTAACAGGGGACGAAAGTCCGGGAGTCCTGATGATCATGGGAACTGGAGCAGCCAAGCTGTCAGCTTGAGACTGTCCAGGTTGGGCAGGGGCAAGCCCAACGGGTGAGAAATTAGATCCAGACAAGGATCTAGAGTCCATGGAGGAGCCAACAGGTGAGACCATAGGAAACCACACTTGGCATGGCCAGAAGGGAGCTACGAGAATGACTTTGCACTGTAGCCGGCAAGCTCTCTGAAGGAACTTCAGAATGAGAGGTAATGGGGGATAAGCATACAGTAGCCCGGGAGGCCAAGCATGGACTAGAGCATCCCTGGGGACATCCCCCGGAGGGGGGATCAGAGCGAAAAAGTTGCTGCACTTCGCGTTGGAAGGAGATGCGAAGAGATCGCAGCAACGTTGACCCTAAACGCAGAAGATCTTCTCCGTCACTGATAGGTTTATAGGTTAAGTACTAAGCTAACTGCCCTTGTGAGCCATTTTAAGCCTAGCCAATTATCCCTTGTCAGATTCAAACCCTGTACCTTGTGTTTGTAAGGCAAACACCTTAACCATTAATTGGGGGGGTGGCCTGAAGCTCAATGCCAAAAAGTGTATTGTCATCCTCTTTGGTAAAAACTCTGTACCCATGAACTACCATATAGCTGGTAGTCTACTTAATGCTGAAAATGTTAGACCTTGGGACACAGGTGGACAGTAGTCTTTCCTTTGATAATCACATCGCCACAGTGGTCAGGAAATCCTTCTACGTGGCTCATCTCATCACAAAAGGATTCTCATCCAGAAAAAAGAGAGGTCATTGTTCCCCTCTACTCATCACTCATTAGACCTATTATAGAGTACAACGCCCCTTTTGGTATGTACCTCACAAGACATCTACAACAACTGGAAAGACCACAGAAATACCTCACAAAGAGGATTACTGGCCTCAAACAGATGCCCTATGCAGACCATCTCAAAAAATTACAGCTTTATTCCATCGCATATCACCTACTAAGGGGCGATCTCTGCCTAACATACAAAGCTATGTCAAACCCAGAGCTGTAGGACATGCTCCACTTAAAGAAATCCCAATCCTTCTGAGCTACATGCTCTAGGGAACTAAACCTTGTCACCACAATAAACAGAACATGCTGGAGGGATAGATTCCTGTCCCAGAGACTTCCCATACTCTGGAATAGACTACCTATCTATGTCAAACAGAGCTCCTCATTAGCACTCAAGAAAAATCTTGATGATTGGATGGGAAATAGGAAATTCATCCCAGGGATCACTTCTGTGGCTCTGCTCGACAAGGGCACAGGAAAATAATTTTCTTGGGTGGCGAAAGCCTGGGTACATTGTTTGGCTAGGCTTATATAGGCTCAAGGGCCAATAGCCTAGTACCTACCTATGGATAGAAAATGTTGCTGACGAGTACATGCGCTTCCCAAAATGATCCATTGACCTGGACTCCTTGTCTGGTGGATGGACCGAGGAACTCTCCTGTGCCAGTTCCTTCTTTGTGGCAGCTGCAACCACCAAAGCATCTACTGGGGCTCCCTTGGACCATGCCTGCCTGTCTGACGGCAGGGAAAGAATTTTGTCTGGCCTTTTGGGCATAGGCTCTATGGTGTCAGGATCCTTCCATGCCCTAGTGGTGATGTGGTCCACCAAAGGGTCAGCTGGAGGGGAGACCCAGGAAGTAGATGTGCCCACGCCAAAGGCCTCCAGGAATACGGACTCATCCACAGAGGGTTTGGGGGCTGACCAACCTCCTCTTTGGCGGAGGATCTCCATAATGTCTCCGAACGAGATGTCCTCGGTAGGTGATCTGGGGGAACCCTCTCCTTCATCCAAGTCTGTATCAGTGGTAATGGACTCAGGGGAGTCCAAGTGCCTCCTCTTGCACCTGCGAGGTTCCTCTCCAGTGTGGCTCTCTGGAGAGGATTCGTAAGACTCCGCGGGTTCCCTGCGGGGAACATCCAGGGGTCGCCTTGGCACGGGCTGTCCCTGAGACAGGGCCATGGGAGCAGAATCTGAAATCAGAGGGGTCTGGGTGGGATCCGAGGATGTGAGCAGAGGTCTCAACACCTGGGAGAGGTCCCTTTCCACTGCCTCAAATGCCGATGGAGAGCACACCTCCGTAGAACGTAAGAAAGAGGCTCTCCCCGGCACCGAAGCAGGGACCAGAGCCGACATCGGGGTAGTCCGGGCACAGAGGGTGGGATCCAAAAGATCGAGGTCTCGACCCTCGGGTCCGACTCCCCGACCACAGCTCAGAGTCCCCTGGATCTGAGATTGGATCCAAGGAACTCAAGGTGACGGCCAGCATAGAGGAAACGAAAACCATCGGCACAGACCCCACAGCTCCAAAAGTTCTCGGACCCGAGAATGCCGAAGCGTCGGGTCGGATCGGGGAAGGAGCAATAGGGTGGAACATAGTAGGAGGACCCTCACCAATGGAAGAAGGCTCTGGCCTCCATATGAATCTGGTTCTGAATGAACCTCCTCATAAGCCTGTCCATATCAAGTTCGGATACACTCAGTCTCTATCTCTGGAAGAAGCGACTGACTCAGGTCTGGGTCGGATCAGAGGGAAGTGCCTCGGCTCAGACGGCTCCGGCGAGAAACGGGGAGAGCAGAGCCGAGGAGAACGAGACCTGGGTACCTTAGAAGAGGGGCTGGAGATGGACTCCCTGTCCGGGGACCTTTTTCTGGGCCTGACCCTCTCTTTATGGCACCTCTCCTTCTCTCTCTTGTTCCTACCTCTGTGAGACGACTCAGAGGAAGTAGGCCTGGCGGGAGGTCGAGTCCCTGCCTGCTCAGAGTCACCAGCTGGGGAGGAAACAGAGGCAGACTCCAGGGCAGAAGCTGGTAGCAGACCTTTAGCCACAAGCTTAGCCCGATGATCCTTCAACACCCTAGGGTTAATACCCAAACAAATGTCGCAGGATGCCGACAGATGGGCGACCCCTAAACATAGAACACACAGAGTGTGGCCATCGGCTGGAGAAAGCTTATGACCACACACTGTGCACTTTTTAAAGAGAACTTTAGGCTTTTCAGCCATAGTAAAAGACAGAAAAAGCCCTAGGGCCTGCCCACACACACACACACACACACAACAGGGGATTGGGCCTAGGCGGGAAACAGTAACACAATAATACACAAACACTTAGATTAATAACTATATATAAATTTTTTTTTTTTTTTTAAACTAACACGATGACCAAACGCGATGTAAGGAAGGATAAAGGGAAGGTATTCACACTCAGCAACTAGCAACAAAGGACCAAAAACCTTACCAACTAGCTAGGAGCTCAGAGACCACGATGCGGACTCCGAGCGGCAAACGAGATCTGGGGCTAGACAGGAGGACGTGATGTAATATAGGTAGGGGAGAAGCTTGGAGCTCGGAGCTGATGCTTGAAAAGTTTTGACGGCTCAGATCTGAATCAGATCAGTATACCCATATATGCAGGAAGAATGAAGTCAACTACTTCAGATCATTAGTTAACATTAGCATGATACATATTCATTAGTATTCATGCAGATAGCTACACAATTTGTTACATTACATCAGTAATATTCACAAGGTACAAGATATTCAAACTCAGAGTACAGTATTTTAGTTGAATGCAGATAAAAACAATAGTTTGATATGAGTTTTATTTGAGTATCTGCTAAAATTTGAGCAAAAGGGTAAGACATTAGAGAATACTTTAATTTCTAGCTTTGTATCACTAAACTATTAGAGGTCAAGAACAATGGTGATTATTTGTGAGAGTATTAATAGCAGTGAGTTGATTTGGTCTAGCCTGGGGGAAGACATGAACATAGCCAGTTTTGCATAAAATGGGATTTTATGTTTTTTTTTGAAGAGGTAAGGTAAGGATGTTGAGGTTAGGTGATCAGGTAGGAGGTTCCAGGTTTTTGCAATGCAGCAGGCAAAGAGTGATTTGCCAGCTTCATTTTTGTGCTTGGTGACAGTTATGTGGTTTTGTTGTGTTGATCTTAGGTTTCTGGAGGTGTATAGGGTTGAATTAATTGTTGCAAGGCTGGGGTTTTCAAAGGAAAGTAGTAGAGCTTATGGACAGTGGTAAGTTGGTTGAGTAGGAGGATATGAGGTTACTCAAGCCAGCTGAGTTGTTGTCTAAGGGATTGTCAGTGATGGGACCTACGGGTGGCTTCATTAGCAAATTTGGCAATTTTGTTGTAGCATGATTCAGTTTTGGAAAGTTCTGCTTGGTGAAGGTTTGTAAAGATTGGGGAAGCATAAAGAAGTATAGATAAAACAAATAAAATAAATTAGAAATGCAGTGTGAATACAGTGAGTATCCTGCATTGTTGTTCGGTTTAGTTATAGTTATAGAGAGTAATAACTTCTCAGTAGAGTGCAGAGGTTGCTTTAGTAGTGGAAGGCAGAATGATGGAGTAGAGACTGGAATTTTTTAGGGCTGTGCAGTAGTTTGAAGGCTGCAATTAATCAAGAGTAAAACAGAATTATTTACGTTTGCACAGTTTAGCTGCTTTAGAGCAAGGTAGTAATGAGACCTAAACTGTTGATTGGCTGCAAACATGGCTACTTATTGTAGCATTGTTCTAGTTTGGCTGAAATAGAGGAGATGAGATCCGTTAGGATAGGACAGGCATACAACAGGGTGAGAAGTAGAAAAGTAGTGGCTGCGTTTGGTCTGGCAAAGTCAGTAATGTAGTGTTGTACTCTATAGAGGCAGTCTAGACTTTGGCAAGTCTTATGGCTTTGGTGAAGGCATAATCTATAATCATATCTATTAGTTTGGTGTGAGATACCAATTCTAAATTGGTCTTGTTGGATGATAGTATATTAAAGGCATTTTTTGGAGGGGGATAGTGCTAGGGGGTGAACAGTAATTATTTTCAGGGCAAGTTTTGAGTTGCTGCACCAAACTTTATGGAGAAAGATTTCTGGATGAGTGCAAGGAGCATGGGAAGGGTCATAACAGCATACAGAGTGGAATCATCGGCATATTGTACTAAGGCAGTCTCTCTGGCTGCTGTGTTTGGGCATTGATAAGCCAGTTAAACAGTAATGGTCCTAGGATAGAGCCTTGTGAGACTCCAATGGATACAGGAAGGAAAGGGAAGTCCTGTTGACATTTCGCTGCTTGGGACCGGCTATTAAGGTTATTCTGAAACCAGTTAGGTGAGGAGGGTGACAGCCCATTGGGAGATGTAGCTCAGTTAAGAGAATTTGATGACTGACCGTGTTGAATGCCTTGGATAGATCCAGAAATAGGGCTGAGGTTTGAAAAATACAGTTGTGTACACTTACCATAATGCAGATGTTTGAGTGTATTCAGTGTTGCAGTCCTAACTTATGGGATTTACTGCTGTGGAAGTCCTTGGCTGGCCCAACTACCACAAAATTTTCTCCTCCTCCTCCAGAAGCTAGTTAACAACGTCTGGATATTAAAGGAGGTCAGCCAGTGCCATGACCTCAGTACTTTCATGCCCCAAAAAGGTAGGAGGCCTCTTAACAGGTAAGGTCAGGGGCCTAAGCCCACAGACTCCAGAATATGTTTCAAGGAGGAGAGTGTAACCTGGAACTCAGGAGAATAACCAACCCTATCCCATAAGCAAGAGGAGAAGGAAGGAGGAAAAGAAAAGCATACTACAACAGTGAATACGGTTTACTATCATAATTTCGAAGACAACTTGGTCGACCGCACTATGTTTGAACACAAAGTCGAACAAGACAATGTCAAACTTCAAAAGCAGGCCTAGGAACGGGTTTTAACATGGGTCGAGATAGGGGTACGCTGCTATTGCTGAACTACAAACCTCGCTCCTATCTCGACCCATGTTAAAACCCGTTCCTAAGCTTGCTTTTGAAGTTCGACATTGCCGTGTTTGACTTTCCGTGTTCGAACATAGTGCGGTTGACCGAGTTGTCTTCAAAATTATGATAGTAAACCGTGAATACACCAACATCTACATTTATAGTAAGTGTATATAACTGTACTATGTTCTTAGTGCTTCACCATTGCACCCTAACTTATGGGATTACTCCCAAAACTAAAAAGAGGGTGGATGGAAGGACTAAGGAAAAGAAACGATGCCCTGCAAGATGGCAGTGGCAAACCCTGTTCTTGACTTGGAAAAGGTAGGAAGGTGGTAATGTCTGGTGAAGGCATACACAGAGGACCAAGTAACTGCTTCCAAAATGCCCTTGCTACTGGCTAAGAGCACAGAACACTGATCTGCCTTCCTGATATTCTTGATTGTACCCAAGTAATAAAGCAGTTGCCTATACACATCCAAAGTAAGGAGAATCCTTTCCCCCCTTGTTTGAGGGTTAGGAAAGAATGTAGGCAAGTGTATGGTCTGGTTTAAAGAAATCTCTGTTACCACCTTGGGCATAAAGGAAGGATTGTTCCTAAGAGATACTCTGTCTGGGTGGAAAATGAAAGGATCCACACACAAGGGCCTGAAGCTCTGAAACCCTTCTAGCTGAAATAATGGCTAGTAGGAAAGCAAGGAAGGATTGTTCCTAAGAGATACTCTGTCTGGGTGGAAAATGAAAGGATCCACACACAAGGGCCTGAAGCTCTGAAACCCTTCTAGCTGAAATAATGGCTAGTAGGAAAGCAGTCTTCTAGGTCATTAATGTCATATCTGCAGACCAGCTAATTTGAAAGGTGAGAGGGTGAGCTTCTCCAGAATGAAGTTGAGGTCACAGGGGATAAAAGGAGGTTTTCTGGAGAGCCTAATGTGGACAGCCCGTCTGAGGAACTGTTTCCTGAGAGGATGGCAAAACAGAGGACGACGAGAAGGCAGATAATCTGAAATAGCTGAAGCAGGGATTTTAAAAAGGAATAGGATAGTCCTTTTTTGAAAAGGTTTGACAAGTGTGACAGGATCACAGGCAAATGAGCTTGCCGAGGGCTTTGACTCTTGTGTGCACCATATAATGAATCTTTTCCATTTGGTGGAGTAAGCCTTTCTAGTGCTAGGTCTCCTGGCTTCTTTTAGAATGTCCAGAACTTAATTGTTGAACAGTTCCCTCTTCCCTGGGATCAAGACATCGGCCAAGCTGTCAATTTGAGTGTGAGCAGGTTGGGGTATAAAATTTTGCCCTTGTTCTGTTCTAACAGGTCCACTCTCTGGCAGCAGACATGGCTCCCTGTTGGTTAAACTGAGTAAAAGGGGTTACCAGTGCTGCCTTGGCCAATCTGGGGCTATTAGAATGACCCCTGGCTCTTCAGCAGTATCATGGTGAGCAAGGGTATGAGGAAAGGCATAGATGAATAGTCCTACCCAAGGGAAGGAAAAGGCATTTGTCTTCCAGGCTAACCTTGCTTTGGTCCTGAAGCAAAACATTTCCAAGTGAGTATTTTCTTTGGTGGTAAAAATATTTCTGTGGCACATGCCATTCTTTGGCTATGCTGAGAAAAACTTTCCGTTGCAGTTGCCAATAGTGGGCATCTGACACAGTCTCTTGCTAAGGTAAGCCCTAGTTGACTGGTTTCTCCTGATAGGTACTGTGCCATGAGATGCAGTCTTAGGGAGATGGCCATTTCCCAAAGGTGCATGGCCAGGTGACAAAAGAAATAACAGTACACCCCCCCCCATTTATGCACTACATAACCATGGTATTTATTGTATGTCTTTACCAGAAGGACTCCTGGTTTCCATATTTCTTTGAAGGCAATCAATCCTTTTTAGACTGCCACCAGTTCTTTTAGGTTGATGTGTTTTTTTTTTTTTTAACTGGGAGTCTCACCTACCTTCAGTCTGGAAGTTGCTGTAGCGAGTTCCTCAGGCTATTTCTGAGGCATCTGTTGTCAGGGTTTGGCCCTGAGGGATGAAACTGAAGGGGAATGCCCAAACTGAGGGAGCATGCCTGGCCCCACCAGGCAAACTCTCTCCTGAGACAAGGAAGATTTATCCTGAAGATGAGAGATAAAGAATGCTGGCATCACACATTTTTGAAGCACCACTGCAGTCTCCTCATATGTTGCCTGGCCAGGGGGATCATGAGGAAGCAAGATGCCATGCAACCCAGGGATCTGAGATATTCTCAGTCAAGGAGATGCTTCCTGACAAGGAGCTTTTTGAAGTACAAAGTTAGAAGGGTAATCTTGTCTGGAGGAGGAAAAGTTTTCTGAAGAGTCAAGTCGAATAACGGCTCCAGAAACACAATCCTGTTTGTGGGGTTGGTCTCAGATTTTTGGGTATTGATGGTAAACCCCACTGAAGTCCGTATATTTTGGATGTAAAGCAGATCCGCTTTGAATTTTTCTACATCTATTGTCTGAATCCAGCAATCTAAGTAGAGGCAAATCTGAATGTCCTTTGTCCTGCAGAAGGCTGTCACTGGGGCTAGGCATTTTGTGAAAACCCTGGATGAAGCAGACAAGGCAAAGAGTAGAGCACATAACTGATAATGTTTCACACCTGCTCTGAACTGCAAGAGTCTCCCTGTGAGAGATTCTTCTATGAGGATGTGGAGGTCTTTTGGATCGAAGGTTACCATGAACACTTTGGAAGAGATCATGGGCAGTAGTTTTTGAAGTGTTAGCATTTAAATTTTGGGACCTGTAAGAATCAGTTGAGCCTTGACAGGTCTAGAATTAGCCCCCAATACCTTCTTTTCTGGGAACTTCGAACCCTCTAGAGAGTAAAAACCTTTTGCTTGCAAAGAGGTTGGTACAGGTTCCACCTGGCCTTGGATGCACAGAAGCTGTATTTGGTGTAAGGCCTCTGTCTTTTGGTTTGGAGGAATATCTGGGAAGCCTGAACTTAAGGGCTGTTTGAACTGGAGTTTGTAACCTTTTCAAATGATTTTTCAGAACCCACATATCCCTGGTAACGAGGGTCCAGTTCTTCAGGAAAAGGAGTAGAAGGGGTGAGAGGTAGGGGGGAAAGGGAGTGTCATGCAAGAGTCATGATTGCTCCTTGCTAGGTCCCTGGGGGCAGGATCCCCACAAGTTTTGGAATCAGTTTCCCCACTGCACTGGACGCTGGTGCGGCCTTTGGCTCCTTTCTCTTAAAGGTCTCCTATGTCTAGGCTTAGACTGAGGAGCTAGAAAGGACTAGTGCTTAGTAGGGTAACTGTGGCTGAAACAAGGAGATTGGGCCTGAAGACAGTCCTTGACTGCATGGATATAGCCTTATCTTCCACTTTTAAGCACAGCTTCAACCTTAGGATGAAAAAGAAAGTTTGAGTCCAAAGGGGCATCCAGGAGACTGGATCGTACATATTCAGAAAGGGACTGCTCTCTCCAGCCAGACATGCCTTCTAAAGACCAATCCTGTGGCTGCTAGAAGCGTCCAGAGCAACAGAGCCACAGGAGTGTTTAGCTACTTGAAAGCAGGAATTGCACAAGTCCAGGAGCTCCTTTGAGATGGCCTTATTTTCAAAGCATCATCTATCTAAAATGGTTATCTGCTACTTCACCATATGAAACTGGCAGTTCAAAGCTCTCATGACAAGGCAGCAGAGATGTATACTTTCTTTCCAAACCTGTCCAAGGCTCTGCTTTCTTTGTCCATTGGTAAAGGGTTTTTCGAAGTACTACCTTTTGCATCCTTTGGGCCTCTAAGTCACCACGTCAGGACCTGCCACAGGGCTCTTAAATGTGTTTGTGAGACCCTAGAACCCTGTAAAATCTGTCCGGTTTCCAAAGGGAAGGGTGAAGGGAAGTTGGCTGTAAAGAGGAATCCTGCAAGATATCATCCACCACATCTAAGATGGGCTAATGGCAACAGGTTTATGCTAAAGGAAAATAGGGAACACCTTAACAATTCTCTTGGATTGTGGATAGTCCTGAATTTCCCATACTAAGTGCTCCCTCACAGTATGTAAGGTTTCCACAAAGTAAATATCCTCAAAGGGGAGGTTGAGGCTAGGTTCTCTGCAGAATCAGAACCCCACAGGAAGCAATAGATGTGCCACCCTCAAAAGTAGACTCTTCCTCCTCCGATTCAAAGGTGTCAGAAAAATCCTGGGGTGAAGTATCCCTCCTTTTACCAGGAGATAATTTTGAGGGGTGGGGGTTGGTGGGGAGCGAGGCATCTGGATGACCAAGGAAATAAAATCCTCAGCCAACCTAGGTCTTGTTGATAGACCCGAATTTGGGAGTCAGTAGGCCTAGGCTGGGGCAAAGTGGATGAAGCTTATTTGTGAGACCTTAGGCCTAAGGTTAAAGCAGACATCCTCACTAGGACCCAGATGAGCAACCAGCTTCTGAAGGTTGTGGGCTGAGGCAATCTCTTGATGACAAGAGGAACAGTAAATCAGTTTTAAAGCAGTCATCAGAAGCCAGAGCCTGCGAAGTAGCCCCGGACTCAACTAACAAACCAAGTCCTTCTACTTATAAAAAAGTAGAGGGACTCAGACATACCAGACTCTGAATGGGGTTCTCAATAGAGGCCTGTTCCACAACCTCAGTCACTGAAGGGGACTGCAAAAATGCCCCCTCTTCAATGATCATAAGCCTAGAAGGGTGGCGAACAAACATTGTTCGAGGCCCCAAGTCAGACATTTTTGTTTTTTTTTTTTTACACCTAGGGAGATTAACTTCAGCTTAACTGGTGGATGACATAGTATGTGAAGGCCCCAACAACTCTCCAAAATGTTTTGCTAAAATCCCAGCCCTTGGTATTTGCTTGCCATAGCAGAGACAGTTACTAACCTTATCGGACATGAGTCAAAAAAAATCCCAAAGGGGTACTTCGCTTTAGATGTCTTCTTTCTCTGGTGTGGACCCAACTGACACACTGACTAGCACTCTGCTTCAGGCTTAAACGACAAGAACGAACTGACGTCATGGCACCAGCCAACCCCCTTTATATCCAGATATCATGATGTCCGATAGAGCATCTGCTGGTTTCAGGAGAAGAAAGTTCTCTGGTGGTCCAGTCAGCAAAGGACTTCCCTGGCAGGAAATCCTGCAAGTTAAAACTACAACAGTGAAACACGAACATCCTTAATTTCTACTGTGATTTACTATACCTGTGAACTTTAGGTCAGTGCTTGTACTGTGATTGGGTTTGAAACCATGCTGTGAGGCAAAAAAAGAAATTAGAAGTAATATGTAACAAGTAGAGCATGAATAAATCTTTCCAAGGACTTCAGAGAAGGAAGAGAAAATGGTGAGTGGTCCATAGTTTGAGAGCTCGGTTGATGAGCCACCTTTATAGATGGGTTTTTATTTTTTGTAGGGTTTTTTCCCTTAACATTTTCTTTTGCTCTTCACAAAGAACTAAGGAGGTGGGGCACTCATTCATGGTACCAGCACAGGGTGCAAGTTCAGCCAGCTACACCGCTGCAAACTTGCAAATTGAATGCCTTGTAAGGATGCATCGTTTCATATTCTAGTTGACACTAGCCCAGTGACCATATCTTGTGTTCTTCTCTACACCTTACTATTCCCAGAAGTGTTTACCGTATCATATTCAAGTATTTTTTTTTTTTTTTACGTTTATCATGAATGACTTACTAGCTTACAACATTAAGTCCTAGATACAACTTATTCTTCTCAAAGAAAATTGCTGTATTTCTTTGACTAATCAAAACTTATTAGTAAGAAATCTTTCATTGTAACATATTTCAATAAGTGCATTTCTGAGTAAGCATCTGAATATCTTTGAAATGTTTACTTTTTTTTCTTCTATCAGTGGCAACTGCACTACTGCTCAAAGAATCTCTGCTAGTAGCAGTTTTTTCGTGAAGCATTGGTAAACCCACATTATTCAATGTATGTATTTGCTGTGTGTATTTCCTTGCCTGGTCTGCAATTTACTTTCAGATAAAACTTCTGTAAATTAAGTGATATCTTTTGCAATCTTAGGGATACCTTTTTCACTTTTCAAAACCATTTTGAATATTCCTTGTAAAGACTTGTGGTTTAATTCCATCTGAGCATTACTATACATATTCAGATTTACTATGAGAAATTCAGTGCTGTTGCTAGCAGTCTCGACCTTTCTTTCTGCATTTATCTTAAGTCTGACGGTAGAAAATGAAATGTGTTAGGCATTTCCAGAAAAGAATGACTTTCAGTAACACGTTTCAGACTCTACTGTCAGACTAATGACAAAGTATTTCACATTTCCCAATGTTATTTTAGAAGCATCATTTAACTTGAAATTCTGGGAGGCCATGGTGGTGCAGCGGTTACCGTTGCCGACTCACATCAAGAGGTTCTCTGGTTCGATTTTTGGCTGGGGTGCCTTCTGTGCGGAGTCTGCATGTCCTCCCTGTGGTCGCATGGGTTTCCTCCGGGTGCTCTGGTTTACTCCCACATCCCAAAGACATGCAGTAGGTGGATTGGACACTTGAAATTGGCCCTAGGTGTGAATGTGAGCATGTGTGTGCCTTCTGTGGAAGGATGGGCGCCAGGCTGGCAACTCGACACTGTAAAACTCCACTGCCAATCATGACCGGACAGATGATCCGCTGTGGCGACCCCTAACCAGGAAAAGCCGAAAGAAGAAGATTTAACTTGAAATTCTAAACTAATCTGTTCGGAGCTGAATCAATCACTTTTGTCATGCTGCTACTACACCCAACATCATTCTATTATATCAACACCTTTCAAGCCTCCAGTCACTTGTGCAATGGTTCATTGAAACCTCTGGTATGTATGAAATAAACTACTAAACAAAAGCTTAAAGCACCATCTCCTTCTTAATGTCGCAATGAATTTAATCAATGAAAAATCAAGTTTTTTCAGCCACAAACCCTGGATTGCAACCAACAATGAAAAAATCTTGGAAAAAAGCACATTTGACATTGAAGAGATCAGTTCTAATAATAAGCAATGAATAACACTCTCCTTTAGTCCCTTTATTTAAATATGGTGGAAAAAAACAAAATACTTACCTCACCTTTTTTTTTACAATGTCTGCGTACTCATTTTTTGGTTTTAAACACCGCATTACATTCCTCCTTTATTTTACTTCAGCCAGCTACCAATACCTTCCCGAGGCATAAATCACTGCCACCATGCCTGTGTTTATTTTTATGCGATATTCTGCTGTCAAACTTGCTACATTTGGAAAACGTTACGCAAAATATTACAGCAATGCCTCTACACAGTATCTGAGATGTCTGTGAATGTCTGACTTCTTTATGCTTGCATTCTGGTTTACAGCATAAATTTGTTTTACCATTAAGAGTACTTTTTACAGTAACAAGTAAGAAAAAAAATTATTTCGTTTTTATTCGGTAAATGCATGTAAAAGGTTACATTTAATAAAGATATTTAAGAATATTAGACTCGCTTTTAAATTCCATAGTTTTAGAAAATGACACTAGTATAGCCAGCAATACCAGCATAAGACAAAGCTCTGGTTAAGGTCCAGGTAACAATTTCAGTTAGCAGCTCGGACACCTGAAAGATGGCAGGAGAGGCGAGAATAGGTGTGCCCTCTAGTGGATGGGGCAGGAATAGAGCCAGTCAGTCACACTGGCATAATCCATCAATAGGGTGGCAAGGCAAACGCACAGCACAGGAGTGGGTATTAGGCTAAAAAAGCCACCACCAGCTGTTAGCCTTCAACACGGGTGCAAGAAAATGTGCACTCTTCGTGGCATTATGGGCCTCCTCAAGGACATGAATCCACTTTCCACACTGGTTGACATTAAGCCACTGCAAAGCACACACTCACCTGCTGAAATGTCCTCGACGGCATAAAAGCATATTTAAGACCGCCTAAATGAATCCTTCCTCTGTACACCTTTGTCCCTGAACCTGGGAAAGGGAAATAATGTGCCACATCCAACTGGGGGAGGAGGCTTGATAGTCGGTAGGCATGAAGCAAAAATCACATTAGGATTTGGTATTTATATTTACCTACATGTTGGCAACTTTTGATCAAATGGAGTCACTCAGCAGATACAACATGTTAACAGGAACATACTTAGCAAGCGATCACAGATACCCCAAGATGCCTAGCCATATACATCTTTAAGCAGGACTCTTTCAAGCACTTAATAGTGCTCACTCCCAAAAGTGAGCAGAGCTGTACATAACCCTTATGTAAATTTGCATCTACCGATACAGTCATAAAGGCTAGCCCTTAATGTAGCCAAAGTAGTTTATTGAACCTGCAGTGGTAACCAAGAACATTCCTAGCATATGGAATAAGTTAACAACCGCTCAGCCCAGCAAATCTGGTCTATTTGTACATATAGACTTGGGTCCTTAGTATGAGTATTTGCAGAGCCACTGGTTTTGCAAAACAGTTGGGAAGTCCAATAGGACTGCCTTTCACAGCTGAAAAAGCAAGACCGTTCACCTCACAGGAACTTGTACACAGAGTATAAGGAAAGTCACAATAATCTTCTGGGTAGTGAAGAGAAAAGCACCAGTGTGGAAACACAGCAGTCACAGTTCAAAATATCCACAGGTAAAATAGACAGCAAGCATCAGGTAAAATAAATCCAAGTATGGAAGCACTGCAGTCACAATTTAAAACATACAAAGGTACAGTAGGCAGCAACCAGGCAGCGGGTAAAATAAATCCAAGTTTAATGTATATACATACTTGGATTTTCTTTGCACTTAGTTTTGATTTCTGGCTACTAGTGTGGTTTGTCTGCTGGTGAATTTTTTATGTTTTGCATAATATTCTGGGTAGTTGAAACATTTAAAATGTTTAAACTTCTTGGTTAAAATTCTATGAGGCGTTTCCAACTGAATAAGCCTGGATTTGTACATACCAAAGGAGGAACTATTA
The DNA here is from genome assembly GCF_019279795.1 of Protopterus annectens. Lineage (NCBI taxonomy): Eukaryota > Metazoa > Chordata > Ceratodontiformes > Protopteridae > Protopterus > Protopterus annectens. The sequence goes on from NC_056746.1 coordinate 339,095,396, forward strand.
AAATGATGGGTCCGATGATGGAAGAGACCAGTGGAAGGACAACTTCATATTCCCTTGGAAATCAACTGGGCTATACAGAAGGATTTCCTTACTATGGTGGAAACAGAGAGAGGGAGAGAGAGACAGAGAGACCTAGGTCTCTTAGGACAGTGTCAGAAGTCCCATTTACAGCATATGAGGTGGGGGCAAACTTCCTACCAAATGCTGCAATGCTGCATTTCCCCCCCATTTAGTATGATACAGTTTTTGATTTGCTGTACATATGCATATTTCAACCCTTGCCAATTTTTTTTCAGTTGAAAAGCAAGCAATAGAACTCAAGTTTGCAGTCATCAGAAACTTTGCCAACCACCCTTATGAAACGCTGACTTCAATGGCTGCAAGAGAACTATCAAACAGGAGAAGGCCTGAAACTGATCCCTGTGGCATCACACTACTTACAATTTCACATTCACAAAAGGAACCAGTAATTTTCACAACATGGGATCTACTGCATAGCCAATTTACAACCAAGCGGGCAATGTAAGGATTTACATGAAGCTTATCTAAATTTTTCAATAATACCAGCAGTGGGGTGGAGTGGGGGCAAAAGACTTGGCACAATCAAGGCAAGTGTGCAGAGAATTACCACTATCCACAGTACCAGAAACCTTTTCAAAGAAGCTTACTAAGTTAAGGAGATGGGACCCGTCCTGAAAACAAAATAAAAATGAACAGTATCTAGATCAGTTTGGTTGCCAATGTCTGAATAAATAACTTCTGCTGCGATACGTTTCATGGATTTGTATATAAAGTTAAAGTTCTCTGTTCAGAACCACAGCTCCACTGTTTTAAAATCATAATCAAGAAGAAAAAAAAACTACACACCCTCCACCACCAAAGTCCAACTTAAAAACAACATTCTGATTATTCATTTTCTACAGTTCTCCTCAGCACCGTCTATTCTCAGTGCTTCCGGAGCATATTCAAGTCTGCTCCCTACTGAAATGTTAGCACTTAAAATCAACATTCCGATTATTCATTTTCTACAGTTCTCCTCAGCAATGTCTATTCTCAGTGCTTCCGGAGCATATTCAAGTCTGCTCCCTACTGAAATGTTAGCACTCATAATGCGAAGTGCCAAAAGACAGAAAAAAGGATTGAAAATCCAGGGGAAGAGCAAATCTCAATCACTCTGCTACTTTAAACTTTTTTTTGCAGGAGAGAAAGTGTCCACCCACCTAAGGCAGAGGCAGGCCCCCCAGCCACCTCCAAACTTGTATATACCAACTCCAAGATTGCAATACCTTAGAGAAAAATAGGAATATTCCAAACTGCCATCCCAGTCTCGTATACCCAAGTCTATTTTGTTGATCACTCAGTCTCAGTGTTTTGGGGCTGTCTAGAAGGGCCTGACATTTCAAATAGTTAAATTTCAAATCTCTCAGAATCTACTACTTTCATTTCACTAGTATCAACACCACAAGTTTCTGCTCAAAATACAAATTTTTACTTTGCTTTCAAAAATACAAAAAATTTACTTTGCAAAGATTTGT
>NC_056746.1:339097430-339124930 GCF_019279795.1 Protopterus annectens
GAGGTTTCCCAAAAGCTTTTCCAGCTTGCAGTCATCTGCAAACTTGGTCAGCCATAGCTCATTAAATTTGTCCATCTCTGAGAAGTATATCCCAAAACAGCAGATATCCCAAGACCAATCCCTGAGGTACGCCACTTGTTACTGGTCTACTACTTGAGGTTACTTCCCCTATTTTGACTGGGGTAACATATGGATTGATGCCTATCTATTACACCCGAGTGGGGAATACTAACAAAGAATTTAGCCAGATCAAGGTAGGTGGTGTGCACAGTCTTCCCCTCGTCTATGGCCTTGTTGACGGATCTCAAAGAAGCCAACTGGATTTAACAGACATGACCTGCCCTTGCCAAAACCAAACTGCGTGGGATTGAGTGTCTGGAGGTTGCCAATGTCCTTGTTAATGAGGTCCATGATAATCCACTCCATGGCCTCATGCTAGTTAGACTGATGGGTCTATAATTTCCTGGATCAGTGGATGCTCCACCTTTATGCAAAGGGATGACAGTGGCTGTCCTCCACTCGACTGGGTCAAAGCTGATACTCAGGCTTTGGTTGAATAGGGTGCCCAATGGTGCTGCAAGTTCCTGCCTTAGTTCATGTAGGATCCAGCCTGGGATGTTATCAGGTCCCATGGAGGCTGTATTTTTTGCCTTTCAGAGGGCAATGATGACTTGCTCCCTACAGATAAGTGGAGAGGGGCAGGTACTGGGGATACCCTGTTTTAACGATGGGAGGACAGAGGTGTGAGGTTCATGTCTGCCAGCAGGTTGGCTATATCTACAACATTAATTTATGTAGTGTCCTTGACCACCAGTTCTGAGCAGATCTGGGTACTTCCCTTGAGATTGCGGACATATGTGAAGAAGGCCTTATGATTGTCTTTAGTAGATGTGGCCAGCTTTGCTTTGGAGGTTTTCACTAGTGCTCTTATTTGCTTTTTCAGGCAATGAAGAGATTGCTTCAAATTAGATACCTGCTCCTTCTTGGTCCTGGACAGCAATTATTTCCTTTTATTACAGGATTGTACATGTCCACCAGAAAGGTTTACTCTTCCTTGAGGAGGAGGATTTTGTTCTGTCTGGTATTCTTGATTCCATGCAGCTATATAAATACTGATATAGAACTTTGGTGTATGTTTGGACATATGTGCCAGTTCCTACGGGGGTGGGGGGCTGTGAAGCTGTTTATACCTTCCCTCAGGATGCTGCCATCAGTTTTGGAGAAGTTTTTTGTTTGACCCTAGCTGTGGGGGAGGGTCATGGGAGATGGCGACATCAAAAGTGATTGCTTTGTGGTTAGATCTTACCAGGAATGAGTTAATACAAAGTCCAAGATATTTTCTCCTCTGTAGGGGTGTCAACCAACTGGTCCAAGGCATTTGCATTGACAAAAATCAAGGAATCTCTGGGCATTTGTGTTTTGGCATGAGCATTTCTTCCGATCTATGGTTCGCTAGTTAAAGTCACCCAGGATCAGGGTAAAGGGCTGAATCTTGATAGATTCAAAGAGGTCCAAATAAGAGGAGTGAGCATCTTGAGTCAAAGTTGAAAGCCTATAGCTAGCTATGACTTGAATAGGGATCTTGTCAATTACTAACTGCACCCGCAGTGCTTTCTGAGCATCATACTGTTTGACTAGCCTAGAAATGTGCATGTCTTTTATATATATTGCAACTCAATCTTTTTTGTTTTGCTGCCCATGGTTTGGGGTCTGATTGAATGATAGTATGAGTAACCTGGTATGGCTTGGGTGCTCTCCGTAGCTTTGAACCAGGTTTCTTGACTGCACAAATGTTAGCTTCTTCCAGGGTTAAGAATGTTTGCAATGAGTGCAGTTTCATGTTTAGACTCCTAGCAATTAGCAGCATGACCTTTAATTTAAGTTTTGATGAAATTTTCATGTTGATAGTTTTCACCTCATGGCACTGCCTAAAAAAGGCACTATAGAGGAGGAAAGAGCCTTTGCCAGGAACCTGAAGCTTAAGGGAGATAGATGCTGGCCATCTCTTGCAAAGCATCGTAGTTTTTCAATCATGTCATCCCAGGCTGTCAGGTACTGGATCCCCTTGGAAAGGCACCAGAAACTAAACCAATTGAATGTCAATCATTTTCCGTTTGTATTGAGTCATCATTCTGGGTGATGGTACAATGGTGCTTAAGACTAAGAACATGCCTGCCTAGGACACATTCAGCAAGCTCTATCGTGTCTCTCTTCATATAGTCCAGGGAGATACGACTCAAGTAATTCACTCCAACATGGACTATGAGAGTCAAAATGGTACCTGGAGAGACTTGTCTGCATTGGTGATATGGGGGACTGACACCCGACAAATGACTAACCGTGACGTTTTCCTTATTTAGCCTGGTGAGGGGCACATATGTGCATCTCACAATGGAGTCTCCTATGACTAGTACGTTGGGTTTATGTTAAAGCCTTAGTCCACACACCTGCGTCTCACAGCCACTATGTGTGGTGTGGTGGGCAGTGGAGTTTGCATGGGTTTATGCCTCAGAGGTCTCTTTTGTTTGGATATGCTTTTGTTGAGGACCTCAGCATAAGTGCGGGTGTGTTCTGTAGATGTGGGTGGTGTTTGAGTTGTGGAGTTCATGTTGCCAACCTTCTCAGTTCCCGATGCACTGTTTTGTGGGGGAGAGCACAATGACACTAGGTGCTTGATGTAATTGCATCTTTCACAAATTGTGTTCCTAGGTGGTAGTAGTAGAGGGTTGTCCATGTACCCGAGGAAGCTGCTACACTGTCTCAGGATGCCCACATCAACCAGACTGGCAGGAGAAAATGTATGAAATTGTCCATCCATATTTTTCAGAAACTGAGGGAGAGAGACCAGAAAGAACCAAGAGGGTAAAGGGAGGAAAGTAATAGTACTATAAGGTGATAAACAGTTGTGTAAAATCTTACCATAACCATAGATGTCCCTCTCTTCCATGTTGCAGTATTCTAATTGTGGGATTTCCTGCCCTCAGGTGACTGGTACGTCAGCTCCTATACCAAAGCTTCAGCTTGGCTGTTGCAGCGTGCCTGGGATGTCAGAAGCAACGCCATAAATCAGGGGCCTTAAATATGACATCTGCATGCACAATCCTCAGAACTTGAAGCCCACCAGGTAGAGAAGAAAGCCCAGCAGGAGGAATGCCAGTGGTTTTCAGGTGTGTGACCTTGGTATCCTACAGTAGCATGGAAAGGTCTAGGTATTAGCTGTGACTAAAGGAGAGTGAAATGCGGGTAATGGTGGGTGGGAAGGAATACTGCAACATAGGCAGAAGGACATCTATGGTTATGATAAGATTTTACACAACTATTTCAAGTCCTTCTATTCCTATGTTGCAGTATTCTAGATGTGGGAGAGTATCACAGCTTAAGAGAGGGTGGTGGATGCTGAAGAGGATTCTACAAAGCCATGTAGGATAGCCCTGGCGAATCCTGTCTGTGCTCTGGAGACTTGGTCAAGTTTAATGTTTGGTTAAAGTGTGGATAGTGGACCATGTGGCTGCTTCCACAATGGATGCTGTGTCCAGACCTTGTATGAAAGCCTTGGAGGCAGCCACAGCCCTAGTGGAATGGGCCTTTACTCCCACTAGGTTTTTTTTCCATGGTGGGAGTAACAGAGACAAATAGTTTTCCTTGTCCAGCATGCGATGGGTTGTTTGGAGACTGCCTTGCCCAGGGCTCTGGGGTGAAAGGAGACAAAGAGCTGCTGAGATTTCCTAATGGTTTTGGATTTGTCCAGGTAGAATCTTAGCTGCCTGTGCACATCCAAGGAGTGCAATATCCTCTCCCCTTCGTTAGAGGGGGAAAGAAAGTGGGTAGATGGATAGATTGGTTTAGAGACAAGTCATTGACCACCTTGGGCATAAAGGAGTGATTAGTTCGCAGGGTGACTCTGTCTTTGTGGAAGGTGGTGTAGGCCATTAAGGCCTGCAACTCTGACACCCTTCTGGCTGAAGTGATAGCCACCAAAAGAAGAGTTTTCCATGTACACATCTTTAGGTAAGAAGACCCAGCCAATTCGAAACGGTGCTGGGTTAGTTTTTCCAGGATGTAGTTTAGGTCCCAGGGCGGAGGGATAGGTTTCTTTGATGGTCTCATGTGTAAGACCCAGTTAAGGAAGAGCTTTACATCAAGCCTGGCTAGCAAGGGGGGATCAAGGGGCAGGCAGGCTGATATAGCAGAAATGTGTACTTTCACTGAAGAGTAAGAAAGTCCACTTTTAATCAATTGACACACACAAGAGAGAACAGGGGGGGGGGCTTCAGCAGGGCAAGGGTCCATTCCCTCGTCCAGACACCACTTTGTACATCGTTCCCACTTAGCTAGGCAAGAATTTCTGGTGGTAGGTTTCTTTGCCTCCCTCAGGATTGAAAGCACATCCGCTGAGTAGGGGTGTCTGAAGGGAATAAATATTTTATCACCCACAGAGTCAGGGATAACATCTGCAAGTGTGGGTGAAGGAGAGTTCCTCTGTCTTGTGTCAGTAGGTCCACCTTGTAGAGTAATTTGTAGTGATTGCCCTTGGATAGATTGTGAAATAGGGGGAACCAGTGCTGCCTCGGCCAGTACGGAGTCACTAACAAGATTTGTGGTTTGTCCTCCTGGATTTTCAGGAGGACTTTCAGAATCAATGGGAAGAGGGGGAAGGCATAAAGGAACTCCCCTCTAGCATAGAGAGTAGACGATTTCAGCATCTCTTGGGAGGGGGAGTAGGTCTTTGAGCAGAAGGTCTGCAGTTGCCTGTTCTGGGGGTAGGCAAACAAGTATATTTGTGGAGTACCCCACCAGTGGACTGTCTAGGAAGACCCCCCTGTCCAGCATCCATTCATGCTGTGGGGAGGAGATCCTGCTTAGGAGGTCTGCTTGCTTGTTGTCCTGCGAAGGGAAGTATGTCGCCTGCAGGACCTAAGTTGTGGCGAGAGGCTAGGTCCCATATCAGCAGGGGCAATCTGCACAGCTGATAGGCCATGGTTCCTCCCGGTTTGTTGAGGTACCACATAACAGTGGTATTGTCTGTCATTATTAGCAGCACCGCTGGTACAAGAAGAGAAATAAAGGTCTTTAGAGCTGGGAAGACTGCTGTAATTTCCCCAACATTGATGTGCTTAGCCTGTAGAGAAGGGTGTCACTTTTCTTGGACCCTGTAGGATGCCAGCGTCACCCCCCACCTGAATCTGTGGCATCTGTATGCATTGTTTGGGGTGGGGTGGGAGTACAGAGTTCAGTTACACTTGTTGGATCCACCAGCTGATTTCTGTCTTTAGACAAGGAAGGAGGGAAATGAGCTCTTCTAAGTGATGTAGATGCTGGGACCAAATATTTCTGAGGTACAACTGTCTGGCCAGTGGTAGCATGGGAATGGTTGCTGCCATTAAGCCCAAGAGAAGAAGGAATTGCCTTGCCATCACCTTCTGGGAGTGTAGGGTTTCCTGGAAGTGGAAAGTCAGGGATAGGACCTTGTCCTGTGGGAGAAAGGCCTTCATTTTGTCCGTTCTGATTCTGCAGCCTAGGAAAATCTTGTCCTGGCCTGGATTCAAGGACTTTGGGAGGTTGATGGTGAACCCTAGATTTTGCATAAGGGACATGGTGAAATGCAGATGCCTTGAGAGGGTATCTCTGAATTCTGCTAGTTTTAGGATGTCGTCCAGATATGGGTAAATCTGGATTCCCTGAGTTCTGCAGAAGGCAATGGCTGGGGCTAGACACTTTGTAAAGACTCAGGGGGCAGTGGATAAGCCAAAGGGCAAGGCAGTAAATTGGAAAGGAGAGGAAGGTCCAGAGAAATACAGGAATTGTCTATGGGAAGTCCTGATGGGTATGTGCAGGTAGGCTTCTTTTAGGTCCAGGGTGGCCATAAAGACATTGGCTGGAATAAGAGGCAGCAGAGTGGGGAGTGACAGCATTCTGAAGGAGGGTACCTGAAGGTGTAGATTTAGAAAGGAAAGGTCTAAGATGGGTCTCCAGGGCCCATCTTTTTGGGGGACCAGGAAGACACGGGAGTAGTATCCCTTTCCTTCCTGTCCTAAGGGGATAGGTTCTATGGTGCCTAGTTTTAGTAGGTCTGGCGAAACTTGTGGCAGGAGATGAACTTGTTATTGGGGGGGGGGGGGTGGCATACCTTTCCTTGGTGTTTTTTCTTACCAGGATAGGAAGTAACCTTTCTGGATAAAGGACAGGACCCATTGGTCTGTGGTGATGGATTGCAAGAGAGGGAGACAGTGGGGAAGGCATGCAGAGAGTGGTAGGTGGGCAAGATAGTCAAGCATTATTGGGACCTCCTCTGTCCTGAAAGGATTGTCTGGGCGGAGGAGGTGGAGCAGTAGGTCTGGACGTGGTATGTCTTCTTGCCCTCTTCTAGATCTGGAAGAGGAAGCGGCTGTCTGAGGAGGGTTACTCCTTACAAAGGTGGTTTTAGCAGGGTAGTTCCTATAATACTTGGGAATGGGGGACACCAGCAGATGATTTTTTCCCTGCAATTCTTTACTTTTTTCCCTGCGGATTGTGGTCCAGGGGGGCATCCAAGATCTTGGACTTGAAGTTTTCTGGGAGATTCTGTAACCTCAGCCAGGAGTACCTCCTGAGAACCGAAGCAAATGCTTCTACAGCATTGTAGCTGCATCTGATAGAGTGCTTGGTTATTTGTTGAGCCAAGGACAGTTGGGAGGCAATGTCAGTCTTAATGGGGCTGTCAGGAAAAGAAACCAGCATGGAGGATGCTTAAGTATAAGTCTAGAGCATACTTAGTCATGTGGGTCTGATAATTTATGGCTCTGAAAGCCAAAGTGGAGGATGTGTAAACCTTCTTTCCCATCCTATCCAAATATTTGCTATCTTTCCCATCCTATCCAAATATTTGCTATCTTTATCTGTAGGTAGGAGGGAAAAGGAAAGCAGCAGTTTAGACTGTTTATCAGGAGTGGTGGCAATCACAGCTGGGTCCGGCAAAGGTGGATTAACTAGGAATTTCTGCTCCTCTGGCACTTTATAGACGCGGTCAGGGCGCTTAGGGGCTGGAGGATGGGAGTCTGGGGCCTTAGAAGCTGAATTAAAGGCATCCAAGTAAGCAAGTAGAACCGGAGGGACAGCCAAAGGGGAGGGTGATTCTACTTGAAGCAGTTCAAAGTACCTCTTTTGGGTAGTATCCCATTTGAAGCTATCTTTCTTCTTGGTGATGGTCTCACCAAATGTAATATCCTCCGGTGGAAAATCCTCTTCCACAGATTTCTCATCAGGGGAGTAATACCCTGGGGAGAAGCAATCTGGAATGTATATGAAATAGAGTCCTCTTAGGAAGAATCATACTCTTCCTCCCTAACTTCAGAGGTCATGGGTGGGAAGGAAGAGGCAAATGCAAGCCTAGGGCTCAGTAAAGGCAGAGTAGTAGAGGCTGAGGCTGAAGGCCTAAGGGCCATAAAGGTCTGCTTGAGAGAGGAAGTAAAGCTCTGCCAATCTGGTATGGCTTCTGTAGAGGAGGGGGTATGCTTGGTTTTCTGCTTCATTTTGGATGGGGTGGAAGTAGGAACCGGCCTGGCATCACGTTTTGAAGTTAATATATTCGAAGTCTGGATCCCGGTCGGAGGTACCACAGAAACTGGTTCCCCTCGACATAGACGGTAGTCTGTGTAAGCTCCGAGGAAGTGCTGGTCGGCTGTGCAATGGCTTCCTCAAGGTACGTTGAAGTAGATGGACCCACCAAACGCACCTCAACTCCTAGATCAGCAGCTGGCAAGTGGGGGGGGGGGGTCGGGAAGTGAAGCAGCAGACGAAGAAGGTCTAGGAATCTTGGCCTTCGTGCGTGGAGGTTCGGGCACAGCCTCCAATGTGGGATCCATTCTAAGGGCTAACCATTTAAGGCGCTGGTTTTCTAAGTAGAGGTTTAAAGCGACCAGACAGCTGCATAGGGTATTCGGCACACACGATTGACAAACTGAGCAGGAGAAATGATTGTTTCCTGCCTAAGCAAAAAAACACACCTACCATGGGTGTATTTATGGGGTATCAGGCTCCCGCACTGGCACTTTCCATTTTTACCTGACATCAAAGCCTAAGCAATAACAATCGGCAAAACAAGAAAAAACAGAAACCCAATGGGTTACTTTGCTTTACTGATGAGATATCTGTGAAGGAGCGATCGTAGGTAACGGCTGAAAATTTCTGAGGATTGTGCGTGCAGACATCACATTTAAGGGCCCTGGTTTATGGCCTTGTGTCTGACGTCCCACGCACGCTGCAACAGCCAAGCTGAAGCTTTTGTATAGGAGCTGATGTACGAGTCGCCCGAGGGCAGGAAATCCCACAACTAAAATACTGCAACATAGGAATAGAAGACATTACAAGTGCTACTAAGAGAAAATTTGTAGCTGGAATACCTCAAAAAGGATTAAAAAAAACGTGCAGCTGAAGCTCTGGATGCAGCAGACCTGTATCTAGACTATGCTACTTGATTTTAAGGTTAAGAACACAGTAAAATAAACTCACAATGAAGCACAGATTAACCACTTATAGTCAAAAGAACAGAACTCACAGTATGAAAAAAGTTACAGTATGCAGTAAAATGCAGTTAAACAGTAATGAACTGCAGTAGATAGCAGTGAAATATAGCGAATCAGTAGATTGCTATAAAACAGTAGCAGACAATCACAACAGTAAAAGAAAGCACAACAATTTAGTAGAATATTTTGCTGCTTGTACTTAGTTCAGCTGCATTTAGTTTGCCATACTTATTACTGCTAGTCAGTAGCCTTATTGTTTGCTCAAAGCTGCAGTGAGATAGACCTTCTGCAATTGCTCTGCTGTGATACTGGAAAAAGATAAATGCTTACTTTAATCTGTTTTCTGAACTTCTGTTTTACTGCATATCTGTTTATCTGTGCAACTGTTTTTTTTTTAGATCCCACTGACCTGCCCAGCTGCTGTTGTGGTCTTAGAGCTTGGTGGCTTCGAGTTGGCAGCCTCTAGTATAAAGTTGATACTGGACACTCCTCCCAGTCACATTACATCAGCTCATTCTACTGTTTATACAAACTTTGTAAAAGGCCCACCCCTTTAGCTTCTCAACCTTAAACCATCTTATCTTCAGTCTCATCACTTTCTACTACAAACTGTACCTCTTCCTACTTCATTTTGCTGCTTGTGCTTAGAAGTTCAACTAAATAGTGTGTGTGTGTGTGTGTGTGTGTGTGTGTGTGTGTGTGTGTGTGTGTGTGTGTGTGTGTGTGCACACTTGTACATACACACCTGTATATATCAACGTACATCAAGTTTTAAAGAAAGCTTCTTCTCCTGTGGTTTCTCAAAGGAGCTTTATTCAGCTAAGTACTTTCATCAATGAACTCTCCTTTTGGCCCCATGTGAGAAGCTTTGTCCCAACACACCCTTCCTTATATACACTAACTGCACAGGTGCATAAAAGAGGAAAAAAAAAAAAAGTACGAACTCCCAAATCAACCATACAAACACCTTCTACGGCCAGTGATTTTATAAGTGGTTATACAGTTATAATGCAACCTACAATAATAACAATTTAACTAGTAGGATTAAGGAAGATATAACCTGATCAAATGGCCAATGAGCCCTAGCAAGAAAGCCCTATGTGCTAACAAAACAGCAGTTGCATTCTGCTCTCAAAGGTAAAGCCACATGAGAATCATCACGTAAGCAACAAAACAAATCATATACTGCTTACTGCAAAAGTCCTGCTCAAAAGAATATATAATGCACTAAAACAATGTCTACACAAAAAAGCAAATTAGAAAAGCCATACATCTGGAAAAAAATTCAGGAAGGCAACATTCACAACAGCATACCTCTTCCAAAAATACAAAAACTATTTCCCACTCAAAATAAAATTTCAGTTTGGCATCTCTGTATCATTCAAAATAAACTCTTAAGATCAGTCCTTCACTGGGTGCATCCATACATATACAAGGGACAAACATATGATGCAAATGCTCAGTATTTGCAAGTATATTGAGTACAAGGAAAGCAGCAGAAGACTGCATGAAAATGTTTTCAGCTACATGTAACCTTGCAAGGATCAAATGGAAAACTAGGGCATCTGTCAATCAGTGATTTAACATTGCAATCCGCTTAAACAAGCGGAAACAAAGGTAAAACCAGGCAATCTTCACAACAATATGCAGCACATCTATGCTTAGAATATCTAACCAAAACATTTACTAGTCTACAAGTCCACTCAGTCCTCATAAATCCTCCATCTCGAGTAACAGTGCTTACAGGGTGAAACTAGGCTGGTAGATAGAAGAATGACAATATCACAACAGTGCTTAGTGGTACTTTTTCCAGAACAAAATTTCAACTGTACTGAACTTACCATCCCTGAAGACTTTATTGAAGTCAAAGCCTTGGCTAGCTAGGAAATCTATGCTTGAACTCTGAAAATAAAGGGAAGAAAAAGAGAATGCTAATCTACCTCTCTTAAAATATGGCAACATTAGAAAGGAAACCGAACATTTACTTGAAAAACATTCTAAGTTCACTAATGTTAAATAGCAAACGAATTTTCTAGTATTCAGTACATCACAATAAAGGACTTTATTGCAAGCTGTTAAATGATGCAACACTTGACAATAACCTCACTCTTCAAGATACATTTCTATTTAAGCTTGTTACCGTAATCTTAGCTTTGGGAACAAATAGTTGAGTCATCTCCCAGCAAATCACAGCAGAAAACAGTGCTGTAGCCAGAGTAATTTTCCACCACAGGTCCAACAAATAAGGTTGGCACTTTAAGCATTTACCTTGGCAGCATGACATCTATAGAAGGGCAACACTCTAAATCAAAGTGATGCCTCCATCCTCCCACCCCAAAAGTCAGCAAAAGAAAGCAGAGATAGAAGACTATGGTACAAGTCATGGGGAAATTTACTTGCAGCAAGAAATCAGTGGAAGAATCAACACTGCAAATGTTTAATACACACTCTCATATCTCTCAAGTGTACCTCATTACGAGGAACGTACCTCATTTGGGGTGTTAAAAAGTTCTTGTTCCTCGAAGTTCCTCAAAGTTCCACACTGAAAGACTCTGCCACACATTCAGTGTTAGGAATTTTTTAAATGAAATCCATTGTAAATAGAAATGAATCATATTAATTAATTAAAAGATCTTCTTTACAAGTAAAACCAGCATATTTTAAAACCATCCTATGACCTTCCTATTTAAAGTCGTTAGTAAGCCATTAGTGTGTTCCACATTATGAGGGCTAGTGTTCCTCATTTTGGACATGGAAGGTTGAGAGCTATGCACACTCTTTCAAGATATTCAAAACCTCGGTTCTAAGCCGTCATGAAAAGACAATGTTTAGAGGGACATAAAGCAGCAATAAGGAGCAGCAGTAAATATTAAAACCATGCATAAAAAGTAAACTGTTTGCAGTCAAATGGTTGGGCAGAAGGCTTAGTGTTATTCCGGGGTTACAGAGGCAATATAAATATGGGAAAGGCAGAGACACAGAGGAACTGTATTAGCCTACGCTTGGTAGCATGTTTTCTAGGAAAGCTGTACATCTGCCCTTGCCAAGTTATGCAAGCACTGCACACTGTAGCTGCAGCCTCTGCTGGTGAGAAATGGCCAATCTCAACCCTTCTCCCAAAGAAGAATCTCAACCCTTCTCCCAAAGAAGAAATGTTAGCTGCTTGATCATTCACCGATTATGGTCCTACATTTATCAAACTTAAATTCTCACTTGACAAGGACGAAGCACATTTTTATCATTTTATATAAAAATACAGTAGTCTAAAAAACTGATTACCAAAGTCTGTATAGTTTTACCAAACAATTAAATGTGGAGAAGGAGGGAAGCACTGCTGAGCACATCCAAAGATGGCACAATCTTACAAAAAAAAAAAAAAAAAGTTGTACTCCATGATGCATCTGTGTTGTCAGTTTTTGTCCTTCCTCAACCACTAGGTTTTGGATCAGACCTTTGTTTGGCCACTTCCCAGACTCTGGATCTGTAACTCTAGCTCATCCTTGACCCATAATCTCCTCAAACCCCATATAGTATTACCTCAAAACAAGTCTGCCCCTTCAGTGTTTAGAAGCAAGTAAATAAATGTATATACAGCAGACCAGCAAATCGCTATTAAAGCTCTACAGAAAAAAAGTGAAGATTATGTGGAGCTTAAATAAGGCAAAACACCAATCCAGCATACCCTCCAGGTCATTCTAGTAATCCATATAAGCATCTCCCACAAATGGAAAGAGGAGCAGAGGGAAGGAGACTGAGTAAAGATGAAAGAAAAAAACACAGATGCATAGTTATGATGACTACATAACTTTTATATTACATGTCTTTTTCATTCAATCCCAAACGGGTGGGACAGATCCTCCAGCTACTAAAAACCCACAATGGTCTTCATGGAAGGATATTCCAGAGTATAGTGGAGCCAAACGCTGCCCTGTCCCTAGAAGAAAAAATAACCAACTTGTAATGAGGAATAAAAGTATGAGCAGTGGACCAAGTGGCAGACATACAAATGTCATCTGTAGAAGTTCTTGGCAAAAATGTGGAAGTGGAAATGGATCTTGTGGAATGAGCCCTTGTAGGTCTCAGTAAAGTCAAAGCCATTTCCTTATAAACATGAGAAATACAGTCAATAAGCCGCCTAGCTAAGTTTACTTTCACACAGACTGTCCCAGTTCAGCCTCTAAAAAGAAAATGAACACCTGGTCAGATTTTCTAAAAAAGTTTTGTTCTATGTAGATAGAATCTGGGTTGTCTGAGGACATCCAACAAATGAAGAATGTATTCCTCTTTATTAGAGAATCTTGGAAAAAAAAATAGCAAGTTAATAGGATTGGTTAAGGCCAGATTCTAACACTACCTTCAGAAGGAAAGGAGGGTTGATGCGAAGGTAAAAAAACTGTCTTTATGAAAACTAATGCAAGGTGGTTGACAAAACAGTGCCAGACTAAATGGTCTTCCAAGACAAGCATTTTAAATCCACTTTAGCTGCGGATTCAAAGAACTTAGTGAATCCCTGGAGTAGTAACGTCAAATCCCAAGGAAAAGTGGGGTCCTTGCTAGATGGCCAGAGTAGAAAAGTACCTTTTCCATTTGCTTTTGTATATCTTCCTAGTAGAATCTTTCTGGGAATATGCAAGGATGTGCAAAACTTAACTGTCTACCCATCATTAGAAGATGGGAAACCATGTGTTTAACGTGAGGGTTTCTATGGTTGGATGAGGTAGTCGAGACATTTGAGAAAGAAGATCTTGAAAATGATCCAGAATATAAGGAAGGCGATCAGATAGGCCAAGGAAAGAAACCACACTTGTCGAGGCCAGAATGGGGCAATGAGGATCACCTTGCTCTTCAATTGACATGTTTCCTGTAGGAACTTGGAGATAAGGGGACTAGGAGAATATACAAAGGAGACTGTGGGGACGCAATCGTGAATCAGACCATCTCTTGACGATTCCCCCTAGGGAAATTAGGACAAAAATACCTGCTACATTTGAAGCTGGGGGAAGAAATTGCTACATAGTTGACCCCACTGACAAAATACCTGTTTCAACAATTAAGGATTGAGAGACCACTTGTGAGGCAACAGAAGAGATCTGCTCAGTCTGCTAGAACACTGGAATTTTCTAGAATGTGTGTTGCTCATAAAAAAGCAGCCACAAGAGATTGCCTACTACTACACTCTTACTGGTTCATGACAAAAAGGGTCAAGAAATGCAACCCAACCCCCCCCCCCACATTTGTGGATGTAGCAGACCACGGACATGTTGGTTGTTCATATGGCAATCACACCTACAGATTGCAGGCTTTTCACGATGTTCTAAGCTCAGAAAACTACTCATCTCTAGGACATTCATGCAAAGATTGGCCTCCAAGGGGGGGCCATGTGCCTTGGTTGGTCTGTCCCAAGTACTGCCCTCCACCCCAGCTGGGAAGAGGCTGTGGTCACAGAGGTCTTGGGCAAGGGTAGGATAAAAGGATGGCCCCGACACACACATGGTGCATAAATCCACCAGGGTATATTCTCATTGCAAATCCTGGTGATTTGACTGGAATATAGTAGCCTCTGATGATTATCTGCATCTAGATGTCTTCACTGATGGACGTCCAGGCCAGGTACAGAGATAACTGCCAACCAACTGCTTCCAGAGTGCAGCAGTCAGGCAACAGTTCAGGAATGGTGATAAGCCTTCTCAGAAAAGAACTCCTGAAGGTATGGTTTTGCAGGCCTACTATGCCACAGGGGTAACGACTACCATTACAGGCCCCCTCTGCCGATGGGGGAGACCTCCACAGAAATCCTGGGAAAACCCTTGCGACTTCCAGAATCACATCTTTCTACCACCTTTTTATTTCTGCAAAAGGTCCTTTGAGGGGTAGAAAATCATATTTCTACTGAGTTTTCCCTTCCTGTTCACTCCTGGAGAGAGCGTCTTTAATAGAGATCAAATAAAATATATCCAAAGGGTGCATTGACAAAGGACATTCTAATCGGCTCTGCAAAAACACAAAGGCATGTCCAGGCATGCATCCTCATAGTTATGCCTGAATCTGCTGCTCCGAAAACACCCTCCATGGCATGACAGATGAGCCACATGGAGGCATGTGGAGGGGGGCTAGCTGCAAAGAAATAGTCTTTTTATCCTCTGCAGACAGACCTACAGAGGAGTTCCTTAGTAGAATCCCTCTGGAACCTCATAATGTGTGCCAAATAATTCAAAGGCTGGAGAGCAAAGGATGTTGAAGCAAAAATTCACTTCTTCAATCTGTCCAAAGCCCTAAACTCCCTGTTAGGGAAATGGACAGGACTTTCCTCAACAAATTCTTTTAGTGGCTGCCACTACCACAGCATGGACCTTCGGCAAAAAAGTGTGCTTGTCTGACTTTCTAGGGATAGTCTCGGTCACATCCAGATCTTTCCATTTCCACAAGAAATTAGGTCTACCATTACATCCACTTGGAGGGACCACCCCAGATGTAACTGTACTGGTTCCAAAAGAAATAGAATCCTCTGGGGAAGGGTCTTTGAAAGTCGAACCACCTTTCTGCCTCAAGAGCTTAAGAATCTTTTTAATGAGACATCCTCAAGGGATGATCTGGGGGAAATCATTGAATTCAGGGTATTCTGTTAAGGTACTGTGGGGAATCAACGTGCCGCCTCTTGCACTTGTGCTTCCAAGAAGCTTCCATGGGGGGATGACTTGAGGAAAACTCAGAAGTCTGGGTAGAGTCCTGGATGAGGACTGTTTCAAGGCTTGGGATGGACCAACTGTCCCAATGGAACAGAATAAGTAGACTCATGACCTCGGGCAGACCGCTGTGGAGGGAGAGATCCTAAGAGAGGCAAAGATATCCTATTCTCCTGTAGTGGATAAAGTTCTCTCCACTACATCAAAGGCATAAGCCAAGGGAGAACCAAAGACTGTTCAAAATAGGATCTGAAGCCACCTGACCAAGGCAGCCCACGGAATCCTCATGACCATGCCTCAAAAGAAGAATTCAAGGCCAAGCTGTCAAACACTGAAGCCCCAAGGAGAAGGGAGGACTCCAAAAACCTTGGAATCGAACCCCTACCCCCAGATCCAGCACCAAATCTACAACTCAGACAACCCTACAGCTCAGACGGTGTCAGCTGGATCAGAGAACATGCCAGAGTCCAAGGCCAAGCATTCAAATCCAAAATGGCAAACCTAGGAATTCCACACCCAAAACCTCTAAAACAGAAGGGTCAGATCAGAATCGAGATAACTAAAAGGGTCCGAGATGGTGCAAGGCTCACAGGTCCAACAGAAGACTGAGACAGGATCACTCCTGGATGAATTTGGCTCCTGAGAAATTTTCTTAGCATTCTGTCTAAATCATTTCTCCAAGTCTTTTGGGTTTCTAATACCATGATGGGAATAGACCCCATTCCCAAGTCAAAGTATGACTAAAGTTCATGAAATTAATATTGTTTCAATCTTTGATGTCAGCCACTAGTGCTCTTCACAGCACCTGCAATGTGCCCAGTAATGACTCCTTCTGCAGTTCATATGGATTTAACATGTATTGGTAACATCCAAATACAATTGCAAATTCTTTATAAGACCCGTTGGTCCTACTATTATTGGAACTGTAACAGGGAAAAAAATAAAAAAATATATTTAAAAATGGTACTTGCAAAGTTGTTTTCATGCATTGAAAAACAGCTTGCATCTCGAAAGCTTTGCTCATTAAAACTTTGTGAACGTTAAATTCTGGTCTTATTATACTCTTCTACTTCTATTGGAATGGTCTGGGTATCTTTCTTCCACATTGCTCTTGTTTCTGCCTGCATATCCTGATATTTTATGACTTTGTCTCTCTCTGTAAGAAAGACACTGTAGTCAGAGTGTGGCAGTTTCAATGATCAATGCTACTCTTGTCTTCTTTTCTTGGACCACTATATCTGGTTTTCTACCAGATATCTTTTGAACTGTTGGTAATGGATGATCCCATGTGATGTAGACTTCATTTTCTATGAAGCTTTGTGACCATGTTTCCAGTGTTTTTCGCCACTTCAATAACCATAATGATTGTACAATTAGTGCAACAATCTCGCCACATTATTATGCCTTTCAGTATACAGTCCTTGTGCCATTAGTATGCCGCAACCAGCAACAAGCTGTTCAACTGTTTCCAATTCGGTTTTACAAAAACTACATTTGTCCGTTTCTCCTACATGTTCAATGGACTTTATTAAACCAACATGTACGCAGCCTACTATCTTGGGCCGTCAATATTAACTTTCCATTTCTTGGTTTGAATTCGACTCTCCTTAACCATTCTTGTGTTCATTCCTGATCAACATGAGGTTCTTGCAGAAGTTTTCTATACTTGCAGCTATATTTATGCTTTTTCCACATTTCTTGCCTTCTCATCTGAACCTTCATCTTTTATTATTTTTGTTCTTTGGCGCATTCAGTTGCTGCCTGACTTTTAGCTACTTCTGGTTTGATTGCCATTCCTGCTTGACATGGATAAACTTCTGCTAGATTAAACATAGAAGTCATCTTAGATTAATTCTACTCACGTTTCAAAACTTTCACTACATTTGGGTCTTGTGAGGTCAGCAGATATGTGTGGAGTCCCACGATTGCAGATCTACAAATTACACACATATATATATATATAGTTATATATATATATATATATATATATATATATATATATATATATATATATATATATATATATATATATATATATATATATATATATATATATTTGGGGCCAGTCAATCACACAGGAAGAGCAAATTAGTTTATAGCTTGGATTTGGTTTCTAGATGTCAGTGCTGTTTTCAGGATTAATTTTTGTCTTATGAGGTATTCCTTACCAAGTTTTATTCACATTTGTTCGTGTTTTATTGTTGATCCTTCGTCAATTCTGAAATATCAATGCACTCCTCCTTGCTCAAGTTCTTTTATATCACATTATTGTCCCAAACTGATGTTTTCCTGGCTTTGCAGTTTTCCTGCTTTAAAGGTTTCTTATGCACATTTATCAAGACCAAAGGACATTCTTATATCAGCTGAAAAAGTTTTGGCAACTTGCAGTTGTGCTTTCAGTTCCTCGTCTGTTGAGTTATACAGTTATAAATGAATCATCGACAAAGAGAAGGTGAGAAGTCTTTACCTTTGTTGTTTTCTAGGAGCCAGATTATAGCCATGGCTTAAGCTGTTGAGTAAACTGCTTAAAGGATGAAGGGCAATGCAGAATAGTAACGGTAACAGAGTCTCACCCAGGAATATCCCCACTTTGAATTTTATCCCTGGATAACAATTTGTCCTTTATCATGGCTTAACTGCAGAGTGGTCTGCCACATGGTCACTCTTTAATCCATGAAGAAGGGATACAATTCAAATGCATTTTTGTAGTCAATCCATGCCATACTTAGATTCTTCCCCTTTACAGTTCTCCACTATGACTTTAACAAATTTAGATTTCCTTGTTTATTACCTTAAGACAATCCCAAAGTTAATAAATATTACCTGCAGCAGGCACCATTTTTAAAACTACAACCACCCTTGTCACTATCATATGTCCATTTATCAGTTAACTCTGTTAACAGATAGTTTCCAGCCCCCTCATAACAGCAACTAACAGGGTGTCTACACACTTCGCACCCCACCCTGCCCCCTATTCCCTCCCGCCCCCAGTGGTCCCACCTTTATTACACTCACAAACCCATCCCATCTTTCCAATAGCCAACCACAGCACTAACCCAACATTACCTCAGTCTTCCCACTACTATCACACCTCCTCAACTAACATGTACAAGCATACCTTACCTATGCTCACTGCATGGACTCTCCTTCCATATCTTACATCCTATCAAAGCTCCATCATTCCCCCACTCAACCACTACCACTGTACTACTACTCACACCACCACCCATGTCTCACCCTCACTCAGCTCCCCTCCCACCAACTCAAGAACCATCCCTATGCACCTCCCACATATTCTACCAACTATATTACTCCAATATACAGCATCCCTACAACTTAACATAGTAACCCTCCCACCATACCCATTACCCACAGAGCACAATCATAAAGTTTCCCTTATAAACAAACACATTCAAAAACTGAGAAAACTAATAACCTCATGCACATCAAAACTAGCCCTAAGTGGAGACATCCACCCCAACCCTGGCCCTACCATCTCCAACCCCAGTCCTCATAATCAGGCTAGAAACCACAACTTCTCCCATATTACAGCCAATAGAAAGCCAACTGACTTCCTTCTACTAAGCCTAAATATTAGAAGTATATCCAACAAAGTCCATGAACCCCATGCCACCATAGACTTGTACTCCCCAGATATAGTCATCCTGACAGAAACCTGGCTAAAACCTCACATTACCAGTGAGCAAATACTCACTACAGGTTATGACATACTAAGAGCAGACCGGCTAAACAAGAAAGGAGGCGGTGTAGCTATAATATTTAAACAGCATCTAAACATCCAGATCTTAAAATCATCAGCTCCACAAATAGGCAATGAAGAAATAATATATACCAACCTCAAAATAAACCAAAACAAAACCATCAACATAAATGGACGCTACTTCCCACCTGGTCAAAACATCCCTCCACTATAAAACCTCCTCACCTGGTCTACCGACCATCTCCCCCAAGAAACTATCATTTTAGGGGATTTCAATATTGACAGGCAATCCTGTTCTGGCAACCATCTAACCCATCATGTAAACCTTCATGGCTTCACCCAACTAGTCCAGTCGCCAACCAGGATAAATAAAAACTCCAGCAAGCACTCTACCCTAGACTGGATACTAGTCAGCAAGAGCCCCCAGTCATATATAACAGGCTGCTTATCAGCCTCGGTGATCTCCCCAACATTCCTACTCAAAAAATACCTATACCAAGCTAAACCGGTCATCTACTGTCAAATACGTAAAAAACTAAATTTTAACCCACTCGCATTCATCTCATCCCTCAATGAATGTAACTGGCATCCTCTAAAGTACCTCAGTCTTGACGCAGTTGAATTTTTTAATATTACCTTCCTGAGCATCCTCAATTACCATGCCCCCCATAAGACTTTCCTGAATCAAAGCACAACCCTCCCCATAGCTACAGAAAACCACTAAGTCAGAAATGAAAAACAGGGATAAAGCCTGGGAGCACTGGCGCAAAACCAAAACCGCCTCAACTAGACAGAAATTCCTAGAACTACGCAACAGAGTCAAAAAGGTAATAAAACAGGACAAATTCCAATACTATTAGTCTGCCCTAGACTCCTCCCAACAGAGCCCCAAACAATTCTGGTCCTCAATAAACTCCATCCTCCACCCAGGTAAAGTCAGTACCCCTCCTCCTAACATCCCTCACTCCTCAGAAAATATTGCTACCTCATTCAACACACACTTAACACAAACCATACTATCACTAGCTTAACAACACAACCCCCCTCCCCTCCAACCCACACCTTCAACTAGTAATCTCCCTACTGCCTTCTCTTTCTCCTGTACCTACCTCCAACATAAAAACACTCTTAACTAAACTTAAGCCCACCAAATTAGCAGCAGACAACCTCCCAAATGAATACCTACAAATCGCAGCTGATGCTCTGACCTACCCAGTATCCATCTTGATTAACTGATCTCTGTCAGAAAGTTACGTTCCCACACTGTGCAAAGTATCGCATATAATTCCCCTCCACAAAGGCAGACCCTCCACAGAACTAACCAATTACCGCCGCATAGCTATTCTCTCTCCAAAATACTAGAGAGATGCATACACTCTCAGGTCTCAGACTACCTCCTTACTAACAACCTCCTTTCCAATACGCAGCATGGTTTCCGACCAAACCATATCACCACCACTGCCTTACTCACCTTTACTAACACTATCCTTCAGCATAAAAACAATGGCGCTCTCTCCTCTGCTACTTTCCTAGACCTATCTAAAGCATTTGACATGGTCCCACACAAACAACTTATCTCGGTCCTCAATAACCTATCCTTCTCACAATCAGTCACCAACTGGTTTCAGAGTTACCTGTCTGACCGCCAACAATCTGTTGTATGGCAGAATGACATATCTCCCCAACTACCTGTCTCTATAGGGGTTCCCCAAGGATCCATCCTTGGACCCCTACTCTTCTCTGTTTTCAACAATAATCTAGCCTCTGCCAACGAACATGGCACACTCATACAATAAGCAGATGACTCCATCACCATCTTCTCAGCCCAGTCCCTACCCAAACTGCAAGAAGTCACACAGGAAGCCTTTTCTTCTGTTGAAACTTGGTTATCCGATGCCCAATTAATACTCAACCCAAACAAAATTAAACTACTCATCTTCCAACCCACCAAACATACTCAAAACAACTCTCACTTTAACATCACAGCAAAAGACAACACCACTATATACCCAACTGAACACACCAAATTGCTAGGAGTGGAAATAGACAAACTAAAATTTGACATTCACATATCCATGACCATAAAAAAAGTCCATAAAAAACTAGGACCATTATAAAGAAATAAGCAACTTCTCACCAAAGCAGCAAAGATTTCAATAGCAAATTCCCACCTTATCTCCACCCTACTTTATGCCTCTCCAATATATACCAACCTAAGGCAATGCGATCTAAACAAGCTAGAGACCTGCTGCAACAAAATCGTCAAATTCGCCACAGGGGCATCCTACCATAGTCACCACTGTCTCTCACTTGCTGAACTGGGCTGGCTTGAACTCCCTCACCTCCTTTAGTGGTATCAACTCTCACTCGCCCACAAACTAGTAAACCATCCACTAAATGTCCCATCCCTCCAGAATCTACTCCATCCCTATAGCACCACCAGACCACTAAGATCCAGCAACAAAAATCATTTGCAGATCACTAAAGCCAATAACTATTCTCTTGCACCATAGCCAAATTATGGAACTCCCTCCCACCCACAATTACCTCCATAAAATCATGCACCCACTTCAAAACTTTACTAAAAGTGCACCTAAAAACATGCTGGCTATGCCCTTGCAATAAATAAACAAATAAACAAATGATCTTTTGTTCCATATGACTTTTTTACTGCCCTTTTGTTCTACTGCCAAAACTGAGTTTTCTTCTAAATGACTATAAACTCAAATTAGCATCAATTCCCATGTATAGTTCATATATCATCGGAAGGCAAGTTATTGGTCTATAATTTTTAGGGTAGCTTGCAGGCTCACTCTTAAGTAGGAGCATTGTTTTTCCTGTTGTTAGCCATGTTTGTGTCTGTTCTGGGTGCGTATATAAATAGTTCTTACTCATGGCGAAATCTTTGTGCAAAGATGTTAACTTTTAACCAGAAGTTAGATACTGCATCTGGGCCTGGGGTTTTCCAATTAGAAGCTTTTCTCAACTTTGATTCAGTCTCGCTAGCTGTTACTTCATCCCATTTCATATCATGTACCTTTAAATTTCTTATTCTTTCTTTTATGTCTTCTATCCATTTAGCATCTTAGTTATATTCCACAGGATTTTCACAGATACTTCTCCAAAATGCATCTATTTCTTTTTTTGACCGTCTCAGTTCCTTTCACCTTATTTCCTTTCTCTATAAAACCTTTTTGGGTCATCAATAAATTATTTATTTTGCATTTTTCCTTTATATTTACCTTTGTATCTTCTAACTTTTCTGCCTGTGCTGAAATGTTAAATTTGTTACTTGCAATAGTGCATGACAGATCCTGGCCCATTCTAATATTGCGCATTGCTTTTATCATGTCTATCTTTCTTAGTATTTATGTTGAGCTACTACTTTTTCTATAGTCTAAACAGTGACACTTCTTGTCTTAATTGCTTTATAACTTTCTCTATTCGATATTTCCATGATGATATTCGATTTCTCCCCTTTATTTGCCTCACTACCCTGTGTTCTTGTGGTAGAAACTACAGTTTTGTACCTACCATAAATGTAGATGTTCGAGTGCTCACACTGCTGCAGTCATTACACTTGGGTTATCCTGCCATCAGGCAGTCCCGCAGTTGGCCAGTTCCAAAGTCTTGGTCCGGCGTTGGTTGCTGTCGCTTCTTCCCGGACGTCAGTGCGCCAGGGGTATAAAAGATGCATTCAACGCCATTTTCTTCAGTTTTTCTTGCCCTAGATGTCGTGTGCCCCCAAGTAGGTAGGCAATACATATTGGTTATAAAACATATATAAAAAATAAAAACAATACCTTCAGTTACAAGCAAATACACCACAAAGGTTGTATAGGATGGAAAGGTATAAATAAGTCCAGCTAGGACAGAGGGGATGGAGGGAGGGTAACCTGGACTGCAGCAGTGTGAACACTCTAACATCTACATTTATGGTAGGTACAAAACTGTACTATGTTCATCGTGTTACACTGCTGCAGTCATTACACTTGGGTAGAATCTCAAAGCTAAGGTTGGGTGGCTGGTCTATAAAGAGTTAGGATTGGCTATGAGGCCCTGCAGAACTGCAGTGGCAAATCCTGCTCTGGATTTAGAGTAAAGAGGCAAGTGGTAATGCTTGGTAAAGGTGTGCACTGAACTCCAAGTTGCAGCCTCCAAAATTTCCTTGGTTGGTACTCCTCTGAGAAAGGCTGTTGCTCTGGTAGAATGTGGCCTAATGTTATTAGGGACTGCTTTTCCATGCTGTGTGTAGCAGTAACAAATACTGTGTCCTATCCATTTGGAAATAGTCTGCTTTGAGATAGCCTTGCCCTGTGATCCTGCAGCATATGCTACAAACAGTTGCTCAGTTTTCCTGAAAGCTTTGTTTTGTCCAAGTAGAAGCGTAGCTGCCTGTGTATGTCCAAAGAGTGCAGAAGTTTCTCCCTTTATTCTGGGGGTTTGGATAAAAAGTTGACAAATGGATGGTTTGGTTTAGAGCCACACTAGATACCACCTTTGGCATAAAAGTAGGGTTTGTCCTTAAAGAAACCCTGTCCTGATGAAAAATTATAAAAGGTTCCACTGCCATTAATGCCTGTAGCTCTGAGACTCTTCGTGCTGAAGTTACTGCCAGTAGCAGAGCAGTTTTCCATGATAAAAATTTTAGATCGGCTGTACTGGCTGGCTCAAAAGGTGGCAAGGTCAGTTTTTCCAAAACAAAATTGAGGTCCCAAGTTGGTGTTGGTACTCTCCGAGGCAGTCTGATGTTTTTAGCCACTCTGAGGTACTGCTTTAGCAAGGGATGAGAGAATAAAGGAGGATCAGTGT
The DNA here is from genome assembly GCF_019279795.1 of Protopterus annectens. Lineage (NCBI taxonomy): Eukaryota > Metazoa > Chordata > Ceratodontiformes > Protopteridae > Protopterus > Protopterus annectens. Next base: position 339,121,148 of record NC_056746.1, read on the forward strand.
TGTAATGTGCTGAAATGGCAGAGGCGTGGATCTTAATTGATGAGAAGGATAGGCCTTTGTCCAGCATCTCAGTTAAGTATTGTAAAATCTGAGGAATGTTTGGGACAAGAGGGTCAAGGCTTTGAGCCTGGTTCCAGGCACAGAAACTCTTCCATTTTTCTGAGTAAGATTTCCTGGTGCTAGGCCTCCTGGCCTCCAAAATGACATCCATAACAGCTTTAGAGAGAGGTGTTGCCTGTTTGATTAATGAATCTGCCATGCAGCCAGGTTTAGGGTTTTGAGCTGACCGTGCAAGATTTGATTGTTTTGTTGAGTCAGAAGGTGTGAAATTTGAGGCAAAATCCATGGTGGGCCTTGAGCTAAGTTCTTTAAGATTGGGTACCAGTGCTGGCGTGGCCAGTCTGGAGCAATCAGGATCATCTGTGGTTTTTCTTGTCTGGCTTTTAGGAGTACCTTTGAAAGGAGAGGCAGTGGTGGGAAGGCATAAACTTTTAGGCTTTTCCAGCTGAACGAAAGAGCATCCACTTTCCATGCGTGTGGTAAGTCCTTGTGCAGAATTTTTGTAGTTGGCAATTCAGTGGAGAGGCAAAAAGATCTATGTCTGGGCATCCCCATTTTTGTGTTACCATGCTGAAGATTTGTGGATTCAATTTTCATTCATGAAGGTCCAGGATATTTCTGCTTAGATAGTCTGCCAGGGTATTTTTCTTTCCTGGCAGGAAATGGGCTTGCAGATGAACTTGGTAAGTTAGAGCTGTGTTCTACAAGGTCATGGCTTGCCTGCATAGGAGATAAGAATGAGTGCCCCCTTGCTTGTTTATGTACCACATTACTGTGGTGTTGTCTGTCTTTAATAATAATTGTCCTGGATGCAGAAGGTCCTTGAAAGCTGTTAGGGCATTTTGAACAGCCAACATTTCTGTTTGATTGATGTGAAGATGCATTTGGTCTGTGGTCCACTTGCCCTGAATACATTTTCCTGCCATGTGTGCTCCTCAGGCGTAATCCAAAACATCTGTTAGAGTCCACCTGGCTGTGGTAGAGTGAAAGGCTGACCCTTGTTGAGGTGACATGCCTATGCCCACCATCAAAACTCCTGTTGTAGGCAGGGAATTATTGGTATTACTGCTTCTAAACCGTGAGAGTGCGGAGTCAAAACACTTTTTAGGTACCATTGTAATTTCCTCATATGCAGTCTGGCATATGGAATTAGTTGTACGCAGGATGCCATGAATCCCAGGACCTGCAGAATTTTTCTTGCAGGGAGATGGGACTTTTTTGCCAGTAATGAGTCAGTTGTCCTTATTTGTCTGGCGTGAAATAAGCCATCTGAGCCGTTGTATTTAAGCTGGCACCCAGGAATATTATCTGTTGTGAGGGCACTAGTTTTTACTTCTTTCGTTTACTGTGTACCCTAGAGAAATTAGCAAACTTTTTACAAACGCCAGATGCTTTAAAAGAATGTCCTTTCTCTCTGCTTGAATGAGGCAGTCGTCCAGGTATGGATACATCTGAATTCCTTTTTGTCTGCAAAATGCAAATACTGGTGCCAGGCACTTTGTAAAGACCCTGGGCGCTGTAGATAAGTCAAAGGGCAGTGCAGAGAATTGGTACTGCATTGTTCCAGCTTTGAATCTGAGGTATCTTCTGCAATCTTGTCTGATAGGGACATGCAGGTTTGCCTCTTTGAGGTCCAAAGTAACAAGCCAAGCCTTCTTGCCCAGCATGGGAAGAAGCTGCTGTAATGTCAACATCTTGAATTTCGGAACATCCAGGTAAGTATTTAGAGTTGAAAGGTCTAGTATGGGTCTCCAGGCTTTGTTCTTTCAGGGGACCAGGAAGAGTTGAGTAAAATCCTTGTCCTTGTTCCTGCTGTGGTACTTTTTGAACAGCTCTCATGTGCATGAGGGCTGAAATTTGTTTTTGAGCCTCTGCCCATTGATTTTGTGGCAGATATGGCATTCCTTTCAGCCTTAGTAAAGTGTGAAAGTGGAACCTGTAACCTTGAGACACAATATTCAGAAACCATTTGTCTTGGGTGATAGTTTGCCAATTCTGAGAAAAAAGTGCTAGTTTTCCCCCTAAGGGGGCTGCCAAAAGGGAAGTGCTTGGCATACAAAGGGGCAAGTCATTGGGACTGTTTCCTGTAAGGTTGAGACTTGTCCTCACCTCCTTTTGAGGTTGAGGTACCCCACTGTCGTTGTCTGTTAGAGTCTTGGGGTTGAGATCTGCCTCTTGGGCGTCTGTATCTGCCTCTCTGTGGCCCGTCTGATACTGGAAAGGACCAATTCTTTGTAGGCCAATTTCTGCTAAATCGAGGTGGCTGTACATGTAAGAAATCTTTGACTGTTTGCATAGATTTAGCTTTATCCTCCATTTTCTTTAACACCTCTTCTGCCTTAAAACCAAACAAAGTATCATGCTGTAAAGGAGCATCCAATAATTTTGCCTTAACATGATCAGGTAAACTCTGTTCTTTTAACCAAGCATGTCTTCGAATCACAGAACCTGTAACTGCAGCTCTACAAGAGGCCTCTAAAGATTCAAAACCACATTGCAGAGTATGTTTTCCCACCTGTTCAACTGCATGCAATAAATCCTGCATTTCTTTATAGTCAGGAGCTTCTGAGCTTGCAAGCATTTTCTGTTTTAACTGAGCCATTAAATATTGTTGGTACTTAAGCATGTGAAACTGGCAATTTAAAGCCCTTGCTGCTAAAGTTGCAGAAGTGTAAACTTTCTTCCCCATCTATCCAATGCTCTAGAATCTCTGTCAGAGGGGACTGGATTTTTTGCAATGGAAGCCTTAACCCCTTTGGGACCCTAGGAAATGGTTTCTGGGTCAGCAGAATGTTTTTTATAAAGAAACTTGTGAGAGTCAGGGACTCTATAATACCTATCTGGCTTGGCTGGTGCAGGGGGCAAAGAATCAGGATTTAAGCTTGATTCAGAGAACACATCATCCACAATGTCTAGTACAGGCGGAATAGCTAGGGGCCTGTACTAAAGCAATAAAATGAAGTCCCTGAGCCTTTTCTTGGATTCTGAAAAATCCTGACTTTCAATGGAAATGCTCCCTCATGGTATGTAAAGTTTCCCAAAAAGAGTAATCCTCAGGAGGAGAGGCTGAAGGGATAGATTCTTCAGCATCAGAGTCCTCATAGGGGGGTAGAGAGTATCCCTGGTCTGAAGAGGAATCAGAGGAAATGGAAACCTGATCAGAGGAATCATAGTCTGTATCCTGCCTGGGCCTTTTCTCAGAAGGGGGAGGGGAACCCTTGATTAGAGTAATGAGGTCTTCGGCCATTTTGAGCATCTGTTTCTTAGGCATGGAGGACTGTCCAGGAGAATGCTGTACTTGCTTCTTTGTCTTTAATGGTGTTTTTGACTTGGCTGTTGCTTTAATGGTAAGTTGTGAAGGTCTGAAAACACCCTCAGAAGCCGATGCCTGCTCAGCGGCTCCAGATCCATCTGAGGGATTAGTTTCCGTAGGCCCAATACCTTGAGTTTCCAGAGGCCTAGTTGTCTCCACGTGGGAGTCGGAGGTGGCCTGTGGCTCTGATGTAGCGGATGTCAGGGGCTGCGAAAGCACCTCACTGAGAACCGGCGACTGGCCTAGAAGAGGCTTCGCTGGTTTTGGACTTCGGATACCTGTCTTTATCCTTGTCTTTGCGTTTTTTAAGAATTGCGGTCGTCGATTGTTCAGACGGCATTGTATAATTGAACCTTCGGCCAAAGTAGTGCAAAGCAAAATCAAAATGTCGTTTTATACTGGGTTTTCTA